>NC_080690.1:15547300-15771848 GCF_030445035.2 Dasypus novemcinctus
GCTGCTCCAGCCAAACATCAGCAGGCCAGGGTGCGGAGGGCGGCCGGGGCGGGGCGGGCAGGGTTCCCCTTGGCTGCCTCGGTAAACTCTTCCCAGGCTGGCTCTGGCAACGGGGACGACCTTGAGCGCTCCGGGGTCAGTTTCCCAGGAGGTGGGGGTGGGGCATGCGGGCGGGAAGGGGCTCGCTTCTCCCCGGCTCCCTGCCCTGCGGCGGCTCTGCCCCTCCACACCTAGTACGTGCATGCGTGCTCCGCGGGGCCCTGCGGGCAGGAAGGGACTGCTGCGGTCAGCTGGTTAGTGGCCCTTTTGTCAACATCTTAGAAAATTGCATTTCCAGAAAAGATAAAACGGGGAGCGGGTGTCGCTCAGTGGTTTGAGCACCTGCTTCCTGCACAAGGTCCCAGTTTTCATCCTGAGTACCTCCTACAAGTGGAGCCTTGTGCTGCAGGGACTGGGGACCTCTCACGCCCTCTCTGGTCTTCTGTTTCCCATGGGGGCCCCCACCCGCTCCAAGGCCTGGGGTGGAGGGCCCAGGAAGATGGGGACCCGGCATGGCTGCTGAGCTTTTTACATTGTAGAAGCTTGGGGAGGTGGGAGCAGGCGAGCCTGTCTGACCATGGCAGAGGCCACGTCTACCTAAAGGCAAAGAGAACCCCTTTGAAAGCCTTGGCACTGCCCAGGGGAAAAATGACAGCAGACACCCATTGCACTGCCTGGGCTAGCACTTTTCCCGCAGGGGGCACCCATCCCCCTAGGGTACGTGCTGCACAGGGCCTAAGGACGCCCACGAGAGAAACGAGGAAGACTGGCCCCTGTGAAGTGAGTAGAACCAGCTTAGAGAGGTGAGGCGGCCTGCCAGGCTCAGCCAGAGAGGCACTGCCAAGCGGGACCTCTCTTCTCTGCACGAGGAGGCACCCCGAGGATACTCAGGAGAGGGCTGCGGGGGGGGGGGGGGGGGGGGGGGACGACGACATCTTAAGGCCTGGCCCAATCTGCCTCCTCCCCCATCCAAGGGCCTCCTGTGATGTCTCGTCTGTACCACCCCAGGACTTGAGCCTGGCCCGCCTGGCGCAAGCCAGGGCAGCCCTCTGTGGGGTCCTGCCCCCCACCCCATGGCACACCCCGCAAGTGGGCTGGAACGTACAGCTGCTGCCTGTAGGCTCCGCATCCTTTGTCCACGTGGTCGGCCTGTGGTTCTCTGAGGGGCAGCAGTACAGCTACGAGGCGGCCGAGTGTGCCCACAACGCCACCTGCTCCCATTACACTCAGGTGAGGGCAAACTACCCGCTCCGAGGCCTGCAAGGCCAGCTGGGGTCATCTCAGGAGAGGCTGCAGGCTGCCCTAAAATTTGTGATTGCTTTTCCTCCCGTTTGTTTAGTTTTACTGTTTTCAACTGTAGATGTGAAATATTTCAAATATAAATTAAATAATGGGCATCATTTATCCACTTATTAAATTTAGCAGATTTAGCTATATTGCCCATGTCTTAAAAAAAAAAACTGAAGCCCTTCCCCTGCCTTTCCCCTCTTGCCTCCCCCAACCCCACCCTCCACTGTCTCCCAGGGAACCACCTTCCTGAAGTTCAAAAGTATCACTCCCAAGCGTGTTTTCTTGCTTGATTTTTTTTTTTTTCATTTAACAAATATTTGTTGAGTGCTTTCTCTATACCTGGTACTGTTTAGGAGCTGGGGTATTACAGTGGAAAAAAAACAACAACAACAAGCAGGCAAAATCCCAAACATGTTTTCATACCTTTACTACCTGTATAAGTGTTTTTATACTTTTTCTACTTGTATAAGTAGGTTGTATGAGTTTAAATTGTTCATAAATGCTCTTTTTGTACCTCTCCTTTTGCAACTGGAGCTTATCACTTCAGAGCACAGTTACAAGATTAACTTCTGGTGATCCATTTACACATGGGAGATTCATGCTGTTTGCTGTGTGGTATTTCACTGTGAATTATATGACATCTGGGATTTGCTTCAAAATAATATACAGGACAGGAAATAGGTGAAGATATAGATAAAACAGGATGAGCCAGAAAGCCATGGGTTGATAATTGTTGAAGCTAGGTTATAGGTACATGGGAGTTCATTAAACCACTCTGATCACTGTGTATATGTTGAAATTTTCTATAATAAAATGTTTTAAATACGTGACGAGGAAGATCTGGTGTCATGTAACAACTTTGCACACACACACCCCAAAAATTATTCACATATGTCATCACTCTTTGACAGACTAAAGAAAAACTACATCTTATTATTTCAATAGATGCAGCAAAAGCATTTGCTAAAACTCAGGACCAGTGATGATTTTTTAAAAACCTTAAACTCACATTAGAAGAGACTGTGTATAGTCTGATAAAGGTTATCTATTAAATTCTACAGCAAGCATAGTGCGTGGTGGGAAAGAGCAGGATGCCTGCTTTACTGCTTCTGTTCATGGTTGTCCTGGAGCTTTAGGCAGTGCAATAAGATGGCGGTGGGGCCTCAACTAGAGGAATGGAGAGCAAGGAGCAAACTGTTATTACTTTCAGGTGATATTACTTTCACAGACTTTCCAGGAGATTGGCCTTTGCAACTAATTAGAAACTTTGACAAGGTTACAGGATTTGAAATCACTGTACAAAAACCAATAGCATTTCACTATACCAGCGACAATTACAAAATGTAATATTAAACTAGAACAAAGCCTATAAGGTACCCAGGAATAAATCTAGTGAAGGATGTGCAATATTTTGTGGTAAAAACTGTAATTGTGACTGAAGGGCATAGAAGAAGAATTAACTAAGTTGAAAAATATATCATTTCATTGCTTGAAAGACTCAATATCATAAAATGGGTGCTTACCCTCAAATATTGTAAAATGGAAGGCAATTTTTGTCAAGACCCAAAAATGGGTTTTGAAGGGACTTGACCAGATGATAGTAAAATTCATATGAAAGAATCAGGATCCAATAACAGCCAAGAAAATTTTGAACAGAAATAATATGGTGATTTTCCTATCAAAACTTTTTATAAAGCCATAATAATTAAAACAGTGTTTGTGCGGGGATAAAGAAAAAGGCTCAGCAACAGACTGTTTGGTTACATGAAGTAGGTGTCTGACTGCAGGCACTACAGTTCGTGGGTAGATGATTCATACGGAAAAAGCATATGGCACTTAAATCCTTATCTTACCCCATGCACAAAAAATGCTAGATGGCTTAATGACCTAAGTATGAAAAAGGAAAATATCTAAATGTTTAGAAGAAGACATGGGAGAGTATCTTTGTCATGAGGGTAGGAAAGGATTTCTTAAACATGAAAATGAAAGATGAACTATCAAGAAATACATCAGGGAAGTGGATGTGGCTCAACTAATAGAGCATCTGCCTACCATATAGAAGGTCCAGGGTTCGATACCCAGGGCCTCCTGGCCCATGTAGTGGGCTGGCCCACACACAGTACTGTTGCGTGGAAGGAGTGCCATGCCACGCAGGGATGTCCCCCATGTAGGGATGCCCCATGCACAAAGAGTGTGCCCCGCAAGGAGAGCCGCCCCACGCAAAAAAAGCACAGCCTGCCCAGGAGTAGCACCGCACACAGGGAGAGCTGACGCAGCAAGATGACGCAACGAAAAAGAAACACAGATTCCCGGTGCCGCCTGATGAGAAGACAGGCGGACACAGAAGAACACAAACAGAGCAGACAACGGGGGGTGCTGGTGGAGAGAAATAAATAAAATAAATAAATCTTAAAAAAACACATCAGCAAAATTAATTATATTGCTATTATTAAAATCTGCTATACAATAAACAATAACAGAAACAGAAAAGATAAGCCATATGGTGGAAAAAGATATTTGCAACCCATATAACCAATAAATGGTATAATGATTATATAAATTACTTACTGAAAAGAAAATCCCCATATTATTTTTGTTATCTATATCCTCACCTATTTCCTGCCCTTTATATTATTTTGAAGCAAATCCCAGACATCAAATCATTTTATCTACAAATAAGTATATATCTCTGAAAGATGACTCTTGTTTGAAAATGCAATCATAATAATACTAATGCTAAGATTTACTTTTACACATAATCTTATATGCCTTCCTACTTGCACTGGTATATGCTATAACAATTGCTCAAGTGCTAACAGACTTAAATATCAGTAAATAATTGCTGCCCAAGTTCCCAGAATGTAACTGACCTAGCCTCTTCCCTGGGACCCCTTGGATCAACCCCCACCTCCCAAAATCTAGAATCAAGTGTTTAACTCCTGGTCAAATATTTTGAATATCACCCCTGCCTACCTGATTGTGATACGATGTGAGATCATGTATTGTAAATTCATTTCTGAACTTGGTATGCTAAATATTATTTGGTAGTGAAATTTTCTTTCCTCATACTGCTCTTATCTAGTGGTAGCGATGCTTTAATGGACTCATAAAGTGAGTTAGGAGCTTTGCCTCATTTTCTATTCCTTGGAATAATTTCTGTGAGATTTTTCCATAACTCTCCTGTAGAGCATTAGGGCCTTGTTCTATTTTGTCTGTTTGTTTGTTTTCAGTGTGTATGTGCCATGTACTGATTTAACTTCTAAAATCGGTTTTAGATCATTTCAGGTTTTCTATTTCTGAGACAGTTTAGCCAAGTTCTGTTTCCTAGCAAATTGTCCATCTCATCTACGTTTTCCTATTTATTAACTATAATTGTTCATTATTTAACAGAGATTTAAAACTAGAATTAAACAGAGATTTGAAAAATCTACCACATCTGTAGCTATGTCCCTTTTAAATTCCCAGTAATACTTATTTATAGCTTCTTTCTTTCTTTTCCTTTATCAGTCTTCCCAGAGGTTTGTCTTTTCAACATATCAGCTTTTTGTTTTTATCCTCTCTGTGTTTTCTTTATTCTCCTTTCTATTATTTCAGCTCTTATTTTTAATTTTCTTCTACTTTACTTGGTTTACTCTTTTTACCTTCTTGAGGTGGATTCTTCGCTCATTAACTTTTTTTTTAGTTTTTTAAAATATATTTTTTATTCAAGTATATCATTCATATATGAACATGCATAAACAATAAGTATATGATAAAGATTGTGACTTACAAAATAAGCATGCATAACCTCATACAAGGCTCTCATACATCACCCCTTCACCAACACCTTGCATTGTTGTGAAACATTTGTTACAAACTATGCAAGACTATCATCAAAATATTACTACTAACTATAGTCCTATCTTCCATTTGGTGTATTGTTCCCCCAACCCACCCTATTTTTTTAAAACATATTTTTATTACAGAGGTTGTGAGCTTACAAAACAATCATGCCCATGTGTAGAATTCCCATACCATACTCCTTCACCAACACACCATACCATAGTGGAACATTTGTTACAGATTATAAAATAATATCATCAGGCAATTACCACCAACCATAGTCCACCTCATACATTGGCACGCTTTTTCCATACACCCTCATTATCACACAGTACATCTTGGCATTGGTGCAAGAATATTATAGCATTGCTGTTAACCACAGTCTATAGGTCACATCAGTTGTAGTTTTCTTTTCCCATTCTTCTCCACATGCCCACCACCCTGCAATAGTGATGTACATCCGCTCTAGCTCACTAAAGGACACTCTTGCGTTTGTACCCTCAACACAATTCTCATCCACCTCTGGGTTCACTGTGTTAATCAGTCCCTAGATTATTCTTTAGCTTTCGTTCAATTTTATTATACATTTATTATTTATAAATCCCATTTATAAACCAGCTGCTACTCACTATAATGTGTTACCATCAACCCTATCCATTTCCACACTTTTACAGTCAAGTTAATTAAAACTTCTACGTACATTAAGCATCAGTAGTTCTTCTCAACCCTCCTCTTATCTCCTAATAACCTATACTCTAGGTTTTAATTACATGTGCTTATTCTTTGTATTTAGTTCATATTAATAAGACTATACAATATTTGTGCTTTTTTTGTCTGGCTTACTTCACTTAGTATAATGTCTTCAAGATTCACCCATCCTTTGTGTCCCAATTTCATTTCTTCTTGCTGCAGCATAGTATTCCATTGTATGTATATACTACATTTTGTGTATCCATTCATTGGTTGATGGACACTTGGGTTGTTTCTGTCTTTTGACAATTACGAATAACGCTGCTATGAACATTGGTGTGCAGATATCTGTTCATGTCATAGTTTTTAGTTCTTCTGGATATATTCCTAGTAATCGAATGCTGGATCATATGGCAGTTCTATATTTAGCTTCCTGAGGAACCCCCAAACTGTCTTCCCAGAGGCTGTACCATTTTACAATCCCACCAACAGTGAAGGAGTGTTCCTATTTCTCCACATCCTCTCCAGCACTTGTTGCCTTTTTTTTTTAAATAATGGTCATTCTATGTGGTGTGAGATGATATCTCATTGTTCTTTTGGTTTACATTTCCCTAATAGCTAGTGATATGGAACATTTTTTTCATGTGCTTTTTGGCCATTTGTATTTCCTCTTTGAAGAAATATTTAAATCTTTCGCCCATTTTTAAAATTGGATTGCTTGCTCTTTTATTGGTGACTTGTATGATCTCTTTGTAAAGAATGAAAATCAAACCCTTATTGGATATGTGGTTTCCAAATATTTTCTCCCATTGAATGGGCTGTCTTTTCACCATCTTGATGAAGTCCTTTGAATCACAGAAGTGTTTATGTTTGAGGAAGTCCAATTTATTCATGTTTTCTTTTGTTGCCCATGCTTTCAGTATAAAGTTTAAGAATCCTCCTAGGGAAGTGGACTTGGCCCAGTGGTTAGGGCATCCGTCTACCACATGGGAGGTCCACGGTTCAAACCCCGGGCCTCCTTGACCCTGTGGAGCTGGCCTATGCGCAGTGCTGATGTGCGTAAGGAGTGCCCTGCCCAACGCAGGGGTGTCCCCCGCGTAGGGGAGCCCCACGTGCAAGGAGTGTGCCCCATAAGGAGAGCCGCCCAGCGCGAAAGAAAGTGCAGCCTGTCCAGGAATGGCGCCGCACACACAGAGAGCTGACACAACAAGATGACGCAGCAAAAAAATAAACACAGATTCCCAGTGCTGCTGATAAGGATAGAAGCAGTCACAGAAGAGCACACAGTGAATGGACACAAAAGAGTAGACAACTGGGGAGGTGGGGAGGGGAGAGAAATAAATAAAAAATGAATCTTTAAAAAAAAAAAAGAATCCACCTACCACCAGGTCTTGAAGATGTTTCCCTACAATTTTTTCTAGGAGCCTTATGGTACTTGCTTTTATATTTAGGTCTTTGATCCATTTTGAGTTAATTTTTGTATAAGGTGTGAGATTGGTGTTTCTTTCTTTTGGCTATGGATATCTAGTTTTCCCAGTACCATTTGTTGAATAGACTGTTCTGTCCCAGCTGGGTGGGTTTGAACAGGCTTGTCAAAAATCACTTGGCCATAGATGTGAGGGTCTTTTTCTGAACCATCAATTCAGTTCCATTGGTCTATGTGTCTACCTGTATGCCAATACCATGCTGTTTTTACCACTCTTGCTAGGTAATATTATTTAAAGTCTGAAAGTGAGTGTTCTCCAACTTTACTTTTCCTTTTTTAAGATGTTTCTGGCTGTTCAGGACCTTTTATCCTTACAGATAAATATGATAATTGTGCTTTCCATTTGCTTAAAAAATGATGGTGGAATTTGTATTGGGATTGCATTGAATCTGTATATCAATTTGGGTAGAATTGACATCTTAATGATATTTAGTCTTCCAATCCATGAACATGGAATGTTCTTCCAATTATTTAGGTCTTTTAAAATTTCTTTTATCAATGAATTATAGTTTTCTGAATACAAGTGCTTTTTTATCCTTGGTTAAGTTTATTCCTAAATATTTGATTATTTTAGTTGCTATTGTAAGTGGAATTTTTCCCCAGATTTCCTCCTCAGATTGAGCATTACAATTGTACAGAAACACCACTGATTTTTGAGTATTGATCTTGTATCCTGACACTACTGAAGTCATTTATTAGCTCTAGCAGCTTTGTTGTAGATTTTTTGGGATTTTCTAGATATAGGATCATATCCTCTGTGAATAGTGAAAGTTTTACTTCTTCCTTTCTGACTTGGATGCCTTTTATTTCTTTCTTTTACCTGACTGCTCTAGCTAGAACCTCTCTAGCATTATGTTGAACAACAGTTGTGATAAGGGGCATCCTTGTCTTGTCCCTGATCTCAATTGGAAAGCTTTCAGTCTTTCACCATTGAGTACAATGTTAGCTGTGGGTTTTTCATATATGGCCTTTATCAAGTTAAGAAAGTTTCCTTCAATTCCTATTTTTGTAATATTTTTATCAAGAAAGGATGCTGTATTTTGTCAAATGCCTTTTCTGCATTACCCAGTAAGATCATGTGATTTTTCTTCTTTGATTTATTAATGTGGTGTATTATGCTGATTGAGTTTCTTGTGTTGAGCCATCCTTGCATGCCTGGTATAAAACCCACTTGATCATGATGCATAATTCCTAGGAATTTTTCCATTTCATCCACATTGTCTAGTTTTTTGGCATAAAGTTGTTCATAGCCAGCCGAGTCCACTAATCAGTAGCTGAATTCAGTGGACAACTGTCTCTTCCTCCCCAGTTTATGGGAAATGGAGCTTCTAACTCCAACCACAGAATAGCTCCTGAGATGGGCTGCACCGCTAGAGTAGGATGGGCACCGGTTTCTGCAGCATGGCTTGCAGTTTCCCAGAGAAGTGGTGCAGGTCCCCCCAGTTTCTCTCTGCCAGAGGTGAGGCTGGGGTTTAGGCTAGAGCTGCAATTTGATCAGGATGGAAAGAAGCTGGTCCCTACCAGCACTATGATTTTCAATCAGCCCTGCTTCCCCTTGTGCCAGGGGCAGAGTTCAAATGGTGGCTCCTGGCCTCTTTCTGATTGGGACAGGTTCAAAGTTAAGCTGTTACTAGGATTACACTTTAGCCCACTGAATTTACTAATCAGTAGCTGAAGTCAGTGCCACACCGTGTCTTCCTCCCCCGTTTTTTGGGAAATGGAGCTTCCAACTCCAGCCATGGAATAGGTCTTGAGGCAGCCTGTGCTGCGGGCACCAACCTCCAGGGCGTGCAGGGCTCTGCTCACAAATCTTCTTCACAGATGGTCAGTCACCTCCTTCCATACTTTCAAGGATGTTGCAGAATACGCCTCTGGTCTCCTGGAGCCCCCAAACAGGTGCTTTACATAGCTCTGGGTGATTACTAACTGCACCTGTAGCACAAGCTGACTCCAGTAGCTCAATACTCTGCCATCAACTTGGCTTCCCTCTCATTAACTTTTTATTTTATTATTATTTTGTTTATTTTTATTTTTTAGGAGATAATGGGGCTTGAACCTGGGACCTTGTGTATGGGAAGCAGGCACTCAACCACTGAGCTACACCTACTCCCCTCATTAAGTTTAAGTCTTCATTTCTACTATATGCCTTTAAGGCTGTAAGTTTCCCTTTAAACTTCTTTAATTGCATCCAATAAGTTTTGGGTTTTTTTTTTTTAAGATTTATTTTATTTATTTACCACCACCTCCCTTGTTGTTTGCACTTGCTGTCTGCTCTCTGTGTCTGTTGTTCTTCTCTAGGAGGCACTGGGAACCAAACCTGGGATCTCCCATGTAGGAGAGAGGTGCTTAGTCACTTGAGTGACCTCCACCTCCTGCTTTGTTGTGTCTGTCATTATGTTTTGCTTCTTGTGTCTCTTGTTATCTTGTTGTGTCACCTTGCCACGCCTGCCCGTTGTGCCAGCTCACTATCTTCTTTAGGTGGCACCAGGAACCAAACCAGGAACCTCCCATGTGGTAGGAGGGAGCTTAATTGCTTGAGCCACATCTGCTTCCCTCCAATAAGTATTTAGTGTTTTCATTGTCATTTAGGCCTAAGTGTTTTCTGTTTTTCATAATGATATCTTTGATTTTGAAGTGTATATTCAATTTCTCAAACTACGTGTTATCTTTTACATTGTTTTTTAAAGATTTATTTCTTTTCCCCCTTCCCCTCCTCCTGCCCTGCTGTGTTTGCTGTATTGTCTTCTCATTTTCTCTCCTCTAGGATTCACCAGGATTTGATCCTGGAGACCTCTGATGGGGAGAGAGGCTCCCTGTCAATTGTGCCACCTCAGTTCCTGGTTTCTGCTGCACTTCACCCTGACTCTCCCCTTGTCTCTCTTTTAATGTGTCATCATCTTGCTGCATGACTCACTTGCACGGGGCACTGGCTCACCACACGGGCACTCACGCAGTCACTCATGCGGGCACTGGCTCACCACGTGGGCACTCGTGCGGGCACTGGCTTGCCGCGCGAGCACGCTTTCTCTTCTTTTTCACCAGGAGGCCCCAGGGATCGAACCCAGGTTCTCCCATATAGTAGGTGGAAGTCCTATCACTTGAGCCACATCCGCTTCCCTATCTTTTACTTCTAAATTACTTACTTTAAATTTTATTGCATTGAATTAATAAAATGTGGTCTGTAGAATATGGATTTTTTGGCATTTGTTGAAACTTGCTTTGTGGTTTAGCGAGGGGTCAGTGTACTCCTTTAAAGTATGCATATTCTCAAATTGTTCAGTACATCAGTGTGACTACACCTTCATATTTTTTTTGCCACAACCCAGTCTCATCCTTGTCATTTTTAGTGGTTATCAGAGTTTACTCAGTTTCCTAGTATATCTACCATTTGTGCTATTTCCAAGTTGTCACTGATGCTAAGATTTTAAATCTAATTCTTTTTTTTTTTTTAAAGATTTATTTTTATT
Source organism: Dasypus novemcinctus (assembly GCF_030445035.2). Taxonomy (NCBI): domain Eukaryota; kingdom Metazoa; phylum Chordata; class Mammalia; order Cingulata; family Dasypodidae; genus Dasypus; species Dasypus novemcinctus. Next base: position 15,558,095 of record NC_080690.1, read on the forward strand.
TATTTAATTCCCCTCCCCTCCCCCGGTTGTCTGTTTTCTGTGTCTTTTTGCTGCGTCTTGTTTCTTTGTCCGCTTCTGTTGTCGTCAGCGGCACAGGAAGTGTGGGTGGTGCCATTCCTCGACAGGCTGCTCCCTCCTTCGCGCTGGGCGGCTCTCCCTACGGGGCTCACTCCTTGCGCGTGGGGCTCCCCTACGCGGGGGACACCCTGCGTGGCACGGCACTCCTTGCGCGCATCAGCACTGCACATGGGCCAGCTCCACACGGGTCAAGGAGGCCCGGGGTTTGAACCGCAGACCTCCCATGTGGTAGACGGACGCCCTAACCACTGGGCCAAAGTCCGTTTCCCTAAATCTAATTCTGATACTATTAAAGGCCTTTATCTGTTAGCTTTTGTTGCACAAAAACCAACCAAAACCTTAGTGACTTCAAAGGAGAACAATCATTTAGCTTAGGATTCAGCAGTTCAGCAATTTGGGTGGGGTTCAGCTGGAGGGTTCTTCTCGTCTGGACTGGGCTCACTTGCACACCTGTGACCAGAGAACAACCTCAACTGGCTCATCTCTTCCTCTGGCAGGCCAGCCTGGGATTTAAAGAGCTTTAAAGTGCTTTGAAGATCTTTCAAGTCACATTTAAAAGAGTGGACTACAGAAAGAAGTGAAGGGTGTGGCTGTTTTTGCAATCCATCCCCTTGACGTCCAAGTCTTTATTTTCCGCTCTGCTCTGCTCTCCTCCCCCGGGAACCTCATCCCTCTCCTCCCCTGAGACCCTGAAAGCTTTTCGTGACTACTTTTCTTGACTAGGCCCACCCATCCTGGTAGCCCTGCACAGCACAGCTGCTGCTCCTGAGGCCCGAGGGAGGTGAGCGAGCTCCGTGCCTGGTTTGTGGCAAGGGATGTGTCCCCTCCCAGGCAAGCCTCGCTTGTGCTGCTGCCCCAGGCTGGAGAGGGGTAGCCTGTGATAGGGTTTCCCAGCCACTGTGTCTCTTGCAGCTCGTGTGGGCTACCTCGAGCCAGCTGGGCTGTGGGCGGCATCTCTGCTCGGTGGGCCAGGCGGAGATGGAGGCCCTGGCCTGTGCCTACTCCCCTGGGTAAGCCCTGCCACCCCCTGATTGGGGGGCGGGGGCGAAGAAAAGGTACTTTCATCCTGGGTAAGACACAAACTCATCCACCCCAAAGGCCTTTAACCCTTGGTCTGCACTCTTGGCAGGAGAGAGGAAAAGAGGGAAAGAGAGAGGGTGGAGAAGTGGGGCACCCAGGATGTTGCCAGGCAGGCTGTGGCTTCTCTGCAGAAGCTCCTTCCTGGAAGCACCACCCTGCTTTCAGGGAACCTGACCACTCTGAGTTTGGGGGTCATCTTTTCTTTGCTAAGAACGCTCCCCACCTTACCCACCTCCCTAACTCTTTGATCGGGCAAGAGGGAGCAGCAAGGCCAGCTTTGCCCAAGGCCACCCCGCACAGACCCTGGTTTGCTCTCGCAGGGGCAACTGGGAGGTAAACGGAAAGACAATCCACCCTTATAAGAAGGGTGCCTGGTGTTCGCTCTGCACAGCCAGCGTCTCGGGCTGCTTCAAAGCCTGGGACCACACAGGGGGGCTCTGCGGTAAGTGCCCACCCTGCCTGCCTCCTCCTGGGGCAGCAGGTACATGAGGGCTTGGTCTGGTGAGCTGGGGTGGGGGGAGCAGCATCCTGGGAAGGCACCTGCCTGGCGTGCTGGGAGGAGGCCCCTCTCCAAGTGCCCTCCTCGTCTGACCAGAGGTCCCCAGGAACCCGTGCCGCATGCACTGCCAGAACCACGGACTTCTCAACGTTAGCACCTGCCGCTGCCACTGCCCTCCTGGCTACACGGGCAGATTCTGCCAAGGTGAGGGGCACCTATGGTTCCTGTTGGTGACTGCCTGGAGGCCCAGCATGGGCAGATGACACCCAGTGCCCCCGGGTGCATGCAGGCAGCCTCCCAGGTGGTGAGGAGGGGGCGGAGCCAGGCTGTGCATCCGTGCGCACATGTGCACGCACAGGCTGGTGGGGTGTGTCCTGGGCAGTGGTAGTACGAGCACTTGGGAGAGTTGAGTATGTTAAGGGAGTATGGAGCGGGAGCTTGCTGTTTGCACACTGTTGGTGTTCATCTAACAGGCACTCATTGAACACCTACTGCATGCCAGGCCCTGAGCTATGCTGGAGAATGGGGGATGGGGTCGGATTTGGCCACTTAGACTCTGGGGTGGTGGGCAGAGGAGAGAATGGGGAGCCAGAGCAGGTTCCTGTCCTGCCGTCCCCGTCCCAGCTCTGTGACCACAGGCAGTTCACCCCCTAGGCCCCAATGCGTTTCTCTCTACAACGGGGATCAAACCAAAGAGGCCGAGTGTGGAGGCAGCTAGAAACGCAGATGAGGCTGATGACTCAGAGGGGTGTCCCTGCTGTGGCCGGCTGTCCCCTGCTTTTTGGGGGCCTGGGAGGAGCGGCTCGGGGCCTCTGGCTGAGGAGCTGAGTGCGCCCTGTCGCGGCAGTGCGGTGCAGCTTGCAATGTGTGCACGGCCGGTTCCGGGAAGAGGAGTGTTCCTGCATCTGCGACCTCGGCTACGGGGGAGCCCAGTGTGACAGTGAGTCCTGCCCAAGGCCCCGAGTGAGAGGGCCCCACCCAGGACCCCCCTTCAGGGTGGCTGGAGCCAGCTCACAGGAGCCCGCTGTGCACAGTGCACATCTCTCCCCAGCTTCGGGCATCACGTTGGCAGGGGCCGTGGTGGGGCTCTTTACACCACCCAAACCAGCACACACTACAAAGCACACGTATTTACAGAGCTGGGTGCTAACCGTTTACCAGCGCACCTCTGGCTCTCCCCCGCTCTCCAGCCTGGAGCAGGTGGCCGGAGGAAGGGGTCCCTGGAGCTGAGCTCCCAGGCACGGTGGAAGAGGGTAAGAGTTTTGAGGTCCCGACACTGAGGTCTCGCCCTCTCCCAGCCAAGGTGCACTTTCCCTTCCACACCTGTGACCTGAGGATCGACGGGGACTGCTTCGTGGTGTCCTCGGAGGCAGACACCTACTACGGAGCCAAGATGGAATGCCAGGTGTCGGTGCCCCTGCCCTCCCCAGGTCCCCCGGCCTCAGGCACCAGGAGGTGGCTCCTGGGGCTTCCACTGGCCTCAGTCTCTTCCTTAGCGTAATGCAGAGGTGAGACTCAGAGGCCCCTGGAAGCCAGGAGGTCATCTACTGAGCCAAGGGACCGCAGGGACAGGGCTCACCTGTCCCCAACTCAGAGGCTGTACCGACTCAGCTCCAGCTGCTGGGTCCCTGCAGGAGTGCGCATTCAGGGTGACCGGGGCTCAGGATTTTTCAAGAGAAGCCATGAATTCAGATTTTCATGTGCCAGAGCCTGTATCTTAATGTTGGCAACCAGTGCCAACGTGGTTAAGACACTGCAGGTGAAACAAAGCCCTACAGAGGACAAGCCCCTGCCTGGACCTGTGGCTTGCGTCTGGGTCCTGTGTGCAGAGAGAAGCAGGGAGGGGGATTTAAGGGGACCCCTCACCTAGGAAGCAGGAGACTGTCAGAGGTGGGGGTGATAGCCCGGCCAGGCCAGTGTGTGCACCCCTCCTTCCATGCAGCACCCCTCCCCCCATGTAGCACCCTAGCCGTGGAAGGGCTGGCCTGAGCTCTGGGGGCCCTGCCTGGCTGACCGGGGTGGGGGTTCCAGGAGAAGGGCGGGATGCTGGCCCAGATCGAGAGCCAGAAAGTGCAGGACATCCTCGCCTTCTACCTGGGCCACCTGGAGACCACCAACGAGGTGACCAACAGTGACTCTGACTCCAGGAACTTCTGGATTGGTGAGTGCCTGGCAGGTTGGGGGGTTGCCGTGAGTGTGGGGGCTGGAATGCCCCACACTACCCCAGGACTCCTGGGGTGGGAAGCCAGGGTACCCCAGCTGATGGCCACGGTAAGGCAAGGGCTTGGAGCCCTAAATGGAGCCAGGAGTCAGGCTGGTGAGAAACTCCTGTGAGGCTGAGGGGCCAGGAGGAGGGGGGTTGAGGGCTGGGGACTGGGCCCCCTCCTCTCAGGGGAACTAGAGCTCTGATGAGGGTCAGGGAGTCTTGGGTGGGTGGCCAACCATGGATGCCTGGCCCAGGGCTCACCTACAAGACTGCCAAGGGTGCCTTCCGCTGGACTACTGGGGAGCTCCAGTCCTTTACCAGTTTTGCCTTTGGACAACCTGACAACCAGGGGTGAGTCTGGGTGCTCTCTTGTCCCGGGGTGCACCTTCTTACCTGGGCCTGCTTGGCTGAGCCTTTAGGCTCCCCTGAAGAACCAACCACCCAGACTGCTGCCTGGCCCAGCCCTCGGAGGGTCTGGGCCTTACCTGGTGCCCAGGAAATCTGGGGACGGCTGGGTGTGGGCACAGCACTGGGGAGAGGGAGATGCAAACAGAAGGCACATCTCCAGCCTCCAGGGGCTCCCACGAAAGAAGGGGAATCCCAGAAGACCTCGTCCATCCACCCATCCTCTCACATCCACCCACCCTGCATCTGTTATCCGTCCACCCCTCCCTCCACCTCCCCACCTGACCTCAGTGTCAGTCCACTGAACTGTGTTCTTCCACCACTCACCATGCACCCCTGCATCTGTTTCTGCACACACGCACTGCCAGCATGTGCTCAGGGCCTGAAGGTTATGCAGCCCTGCCCTCGTCTTCAAAGCCCAGGAATGCCCTGGGCAGGGGTGACAGAGCTGGAGGTGGTCAGACTGTGGGATCACTGGGCCTCCTTCCTGGCAGCCAGGCCTACATCTGGCCCATCCCCTGGTGGGAGGAAAGGCCACAGGACTTGTCTGTTCCTGGTCCCCACCCATCCCCTCCCCACCCATCCCCACTGGCCAGCTGTTACCCAGGTTGGTTGGGGACCCCCCTTATTTCAATGAAATGAGCTGGACTGGTCTGGAGAGCAAAAATGGGAGCTTGGGGTGGGCTCCCACAGGGCTCCCAGGAGCCCCACCTGTCAGGCGCAGGTGTCTTGCTGGGGTTGAGGACTTAAGCCTCTCCCAGACTCCTAACTTTATTTCTCCACCCTGAGCACCCCGACATCCCAACCCGGCAGGTTCGGCAACTGCGTGGAGCTGCAGGCATCCGCTGCCTTCAACTGGAACGACCAACGCTGTAAAACCCGAAACAGATACATCTGCCAGTTTGGTGAGAGCCCTCCCAAGGCTCTCCTCCTCCAGCCTCTGTCCCCTGCCCACACCACACCTCCAGGGGTACATGCTGACCTGCTTCAGAATGCTGGGATATACAGGTCACAGGTGCAGAGCAAGTCTAAGCACGCAGGGCCCCTGAGGACATCCCGCCCAGGGCAGTGTTGTACCTGTGGGCACCTGAGGCCCAGAGGGAGAAAGGTGGTCCCAGCGTCCCATAGCAAGTCCACGCAGAGGCAGGACTGAACTATAGCCCGGCCTGTGATTTCTCCAAGGTCCCCTTCCTCTGCCACTAAAGCTGTTATTCAGGGATCTGTCTGGTCACTTGGTGTTCCCTGATTCCCTAGAGACCGATGGAGGGCGTGGTGGGGGGCAGAGGTGAACCTGGCCTGGCACCATTTGCTCCCACGGCATCTGCTGGAAGGGCCTGGAGCTTCCGCATGGGACTATGGCCATGGATACCCCTGGACCAAGTGCAGCAGAGTATCCTGGGGCTGCCTGGGCTGCCACTGACCCTCGCTCTCTTCTGCTTCCTGTGCAGCCCAGGAGCACATTTCCCGGTGGGATCCGGAGTCCTGAGGACTGGCCAGGCATCTTCTGTGACAGCCCCTGGGAGCATCGGTCCTGCTTGCCCATCTCCACACCTTCCTGCAGCAAGGGCCAGGCTGGGACCGACCACATGGCCAACAGCCAAGGAGGTCTCAGACCCTGCACAATGCAGGGAGTCGGGCTCGGGGTGGCAGTGAGGCCCGTGAAGGTGGGGGGCGGAGCAGAGGAGCATGGTATGGGGGAGAGGAGCCTGAGCCCCTCAACCTGCTTCTGGTTGGGAAGATGGTCTCAATTGTGCCCTGAAGCAGAAGCCACGGCCAGCAGAGACCTTCCTGTCCAGACCTTCCTGGGCAGCTGGAGCATCCCCACTGCCCACGCTGCATCCCCCAGAGAATTAAACTAAGTTATGAACTGGTCAGGCTAGCAAGCCTCATTCAAAAAACTGTGCCTCCTCCCACCTGCGTCCCTTCCCTGCTCATTCACTGGACCTAGGTCACCCTCTAGAACTTTTCGGGCTCCCCAGTGAGGCAGGAAGGGATGCCCCTGTCTCAGGGCGGGGATCTTCTATGCCAGCTGCTCCCAGAGCTGGATCCCAAGCAGGTAGAGGAGAATCTGCTTTGAACTCCTGGGAAATGGTGTGTGTATGCCTTGTCTCCCCTGGTGGGGTGCTGGAAGATGGAATCAGCATCTGGAGCGTCTCCCTTGTCCTGCTCCTCAAACATCGCCGCTGGCACATACACGTGTCAGGCACTGTAATAAGCACTTGACCTTTATTAACTCTTTTAAACCCTCACACTTTTCATGTGTCCTGTTTTTTACAATGAAGACAGAGAAATGTAGTACCTTGCCCAAAGTCACACAGCTAGGAATTCACTCCAGTTGGTCTGGCTATCATTTAGTTTTTCCATATTCTTTTGGCGGTTCAGAATGTCCACTGGGCCAATAGGGGAGGCGGGCTTGTTTGTGCCCTGGCCAGAAAGTGGGCCCACGCGGGGACGTTCACACAGACGTCCCCAACTTATCCTAACCTCCCTGCAAGGGGAGGGAGCCCGAAAGCCGCGCAGGGCCAAGCCCCACACCCCTGCTCTGGGATTTGGCCAATGCGGCCAGCAAGAGGCAGGACTCAAGCCTCCCGGGCCGGCTCGCCCACGGCGTCCGCCGCCTCGTGGGTGGCGGGAGGGGTCTCTAATCGCCCGCCTGGTCCAGACCGGTATGTCCTGCAATCCAGCCGCAAGGCTTTCTCCCAGATGCATGAGACAGCCTCTCTGCAGAGGGCGCCTCTATACGCGCCCGGAGACCTGACCCCGCACACAAGCGAGTACACCGCGAGAGGCCGCGGCGCGGTAGGCGAGCCGAAGGACCTAGGCCTGCGCACGCGCAGTCGCAGCCTCGCAGGCCCCGGCGCGCGAGTCCGCTGGCCCCGCCCCCCCCCCCCCCCCCACCTCGCTGTGAGCTCGCACCTGCGTCCGGGTCCGTGGCCAGCCGGGGACCCAAGACCGTTTGCGGGCCGCTCTCGCCGGCGCTCCCTCGGTGCTCCGCCCCCCGGGCCCCGCGCCTCACGGCCGCGCCCGCTGAGGAGCTAGGGCGTTCTGGGGCTCCACCCATGCCGGTCCCGGAGAGCTGCGAGGACGCCGCGCAGCTACGAGGCGCGCCTGAGACGCCAGTGCGCCTGCGCCGCCGCCGTGGTGGGGCGCGCCGCGCGGGCGGAGGCGTAAGACTCGGGTCCTAGCCTTCCCATCCCCAGGGGACCGCGCGTTGGGCAGGGGGAGTGTGTGCAGGTGTCCCTCGTGAGGTCTCCTCCCCCGGCCAGGCAGGCGTAGACACGGGCCGCGCGGAAGACCGGCTATCGGGCTCCCTCCTTCGCCCCTGGTCCAAGGCTCCCCAAGGTAGTCCCTGGGAAGCAGGCGGGGCGTGGGGTTTACCCTGCCCGCTCACCTCTGCGGTCTCCGTAGCCCCGGGACTTCCAAAGAAGGACGACTCCGCAAGATGGGGGTGGGCAGGTGAGCAGCCTCAGGGTGTGAGGACCTGGGAATGTTTGGGAACCTTTGTGCCTCCCCTGGAACTCAGTGTCCCGCTCTTTGCTCACTTACTAACCTTTTCTCACAGCTCCTTGCCAGGCTGTGTCCCCGGAGGCCCTAGCACCCTGGTAAGACCTAACCCAGCCATGCTTCTTCCCTGGAGCTTTTCGTTCATTCCATCAGGCACTCCTGGTTCTTCTGTTCTGGGATGCCCAACACTCCTGTAAGAAAATCCAGTCTGGAAGATCAAAATGTGTTGACAAAGGGATCGGGTAGTGATTGAGATATAGATTCTTCAACTCACAGTGGTCCTTTTAGTGAATTCTTCTGGAAAACTTAACAAAACCTGATTTACAATATGTCTCTCTGTGGATTTTTTTCTGGAGAACTTAGTTTTCCTTGATATGGTCAACTCTTCTAAGTCAGGGTGTGTATTTTCTCCAGAGTTTATGAAAGTTCATGGTGCTTCCTTCATGTATTGGGGGAAGTGATGAGAGCCAATGGGCCTTGGGTCTATTCCTTCAAAAGCCCCGCCCTGTGTTTAGCTTCCCTAGGGGAAAGAGAGGAGTAGGCCAGCTGGGTGGGGCCTGGACTGGGGGGACGGGGAACCGGATAGAGTCCCACGTGCAAGGGAGAAGAATGTGGAACGAGCAGTCTGGGCTTCTAAGGAGAAAGGAATCCTTTTCCAGAGCTCTCCCCCTACCCCCACCCCCAAAACTGGGCAGAGGATCCCTAGCAGTGCCTTCTGATACAAGATGGTTTTCTAAAATGTGGTTCTAGAAGGCAGCGATTTTTTCTGGGTCACAAACATGGTGGCCCATAGACTCTCCAAATGTTTTTGGTTGCAAACCTCTACCTGTAAAAATATGAGTATGTACCTCCAAAATGTCTGTATTTGTGGATTATATGCATGTATACTACAATACTAAAATATTACGTATGGTACATTATGAAAGAGACACAAAACCTTTACAAGGTAACAATAAAGATGAGTGTGAAAGTCCTAAGATCTTCCTTGTGGACCCGTATGGAATGCCTGTGGTGCTCTCAGATGTGTCCTCCGCTCTCTGGACTGCGCATGTGAAGAATCGAAGCTGCTTCTGCCTAGCGTGCCAGAGCATGAGGCAGCCACTGGGCATTGCCTCTGGCCTTGGCCAAGAGTTAAGAATTGCTCTCCAGGATTATATTTACGTGGTGTGAATGGACGTATCAGGAGACATTTTGTCCCGAAAGGGGGACATCGTGGCTCTGGCTCCTTCTGTCACTAGGTGTTTCGCCCTGGCGGGCACCTCTGGGAAAAGGCATTTCTCGGCATCATATGCTGAGATTTCAGAATCCTAGCTCCTAAATAATTCACATAGTAAGAAGCCTTATTTACGCCCCTAGTTTCTTGTTCCAGCTCCCTCTCACCACTGTTTCTCCAGCACCAGTAGGCATCGTGTTCACAACCTCTCCCTTTATTCATCTACATCTTTCAAGCACTCCCTCCTTTTTGTGATTATCTGGGCTGGGGTCTGTTATGGGCCAGTCTTCCTCCTCTTCCTAAAGTGGTGAGAGTGTGTAGTAGGGGCGAGGGACCAGGCTGACCGAGGCCATGCCCACTTCAGCATATGGCTTTCCAGGCCACCTGGCATGACATTTAGGTGGCGACTCTGGAAGCAGGAGGGTGGAGGGAGGATGAGTGGGCCAGGCCTGGGAGTGGTCAGTGTCCCTCCCACTCATAGCCACTGGCCACCCCTCAGCTACTCAGCACATCTCACTGCAAGGGAGTCTGGGAAACAAGGTCTAGGTCTTGGAAGGAAGGTTAAGGAAATGTTAACTGGTTTCTGCCACCAGGATCTTCAACATGGGAAAGAGGAGTTGCTTTGGCTGGCGAGGGAGGTGCAGTGAGGGTGTGGGTACCTAAGTCTTCCAGAGCTTCCCACAGAGCCCCTTTCTAATAGTTTCTGGTCTCCACTCTCTCTCCACTCATTCCCAGTTAAAGAACTATCAAGGGTATGAATCCACCTGATAGTGTCATTTTATAACCATTGGATCAAAGATTTAACTTTGACTTTTTACTCTTAGTCTTGTAGCTGCAAGATATAAAAATTCCCTGGTTTTCTAACCACGCCTTGAGCTGAGAATTTGGACTTTGAGCTCGTCCTTTTCCTTTAAGCTGTTCGGCGCCATTAGCACACCCACTCTTGACTTCAGCATGATCTTTACACACAACTATGACAGGATCCAGTGGGTCCCTGAAATCCTTGCCTTTGATGGGCACTTTGTTCTGGGAGCCCACAGGATTAACTGTCTCACTGTGGCATGGCATGGGCTGCTGATGTCTTGTCCACTAATGCTAGCTGGATTATCACTGTCCTCTGGCTATTTACCAGCCTGAGATGGCTCCCATTTCCCTTAGGATTTCTTGCTTCATCCATTCCTAGTGCCTGTTTTTGTATTAATCAAGGTTCTTAGTTCTAAGCAACTAATTCTGGTTACTCTAAGCAAAAAAGCCACTTGTTGAAGATACTGGTTAATTACCGTGAACTCCAGAAGGGTTGGAGAACTTGTATTTGGATGAGACCAGGTGAGCTGGCCTGGCAAAGACCCCTTGGCCTCTGCTGGGCACAGAGATGGGTGGGATGGAGGTGCCACCACCTTTAAAAGCTGGATGTTGCCGCTGCCATTGCCACTGTCAATTGCCAAAATGCCACCTTTTCACATCTGCAGCGTCCATGCAAAGTTGGGGCAGGTGGATCTGACTGGAGGAACTAAATCATATGTCCAGGCCCCACCTGCAAGGGAGGCTGGGAAAGGAAGACAGAGAAGGGCATTCAGCATTTTTCAAGGGAGGTAGGCTGTTCCCCAAAACTGGCGGATACTTCTGAGGCAGGAAGGAGGCATCCAAACACAGATATTGGGCATCCACAAATGAGAATGACATGTATACTGCAAGAAGCTATTTGGTAAAAATCTTCATGACCTTATATTTGGCAATAGATTCTTAGGTTTGTAACCAAAAGCATGAGCAATAAAAGGAAAATAGATAAATTGGACAAATGAGTTTATATGGCTATGAGTCTCCAAAAAGAGCCGGGAGGTTATCAGAGGGGTTGCCCTTATGCACACCTGAGCAGAGTCCCAGAGACAGATAAAGTAGATACAACCCTAGGTATTGGTTCTTCTGAGGGCTATAGAGACCCACAGGTTCTATGGTTATGGCAGATGGAGTTCAGTGTCATGTCAGTTGGCCCTACTTTGGAGTTTGTGTTTCTGTGTGACAGAGCTGGACTCAGATGTGGTCTGTGTCCACAAGCCTCTCCTGTTACTTTTACCAGAACTGTAGTTGGTGCTGGGGTTAAATGTATACCCAGGGGACCTGAATCTCTGGACTGACAATGTGATAGCCAGGCCCTGAGCCTCAAGAGACTTGCAACTCCTACACTCTGGTTTATTGGACTTACTCCACTCAGCTAACATGGAGGTGAAGAAGGTCAACCACCACACCAGGAAGCCAAGAGTGCTTACAACTGAAAGCAGGAGAATTGCATCCAGCATCCATGTGGAATCTAAGCCCCCTCTTGATATAGATGTGGAGTGGACACAGGATGGAGGAATAGAGTATGGATTAGAGTGGATTTACTGATATTCTATTCATGAACTATTGTGATTAGTAATTGAAGAAAATGTGGCCTTGGTGTGGAGAAAGTGGCCATGGTGGCTGCTGGGGGTAGGGAGTAGGAGGAAGAGATGTGATGTGGGAGCATTTTTGGGGGTTGGAGTTGTCCTGGGTGGTGCTGCAGGGACAGTTACCGAACATTGTATGTCCTCCCATGACCCACTGGGTGGTCTGTGGGAGAGTGAGGGCTGTGGTGTGGACCATTGACCATGAGGTGCAGCAGTGCTGAGAGATGTATTCACCAAATGCAATGAATGTTTCATGATGATGGACGAGATTGTTGCTATGGGGGGAGGAGTGGGGTGAGGGGGGTGGAGGGTATATGGGGACCTCATATTTTTTTAATGTTACATTAAAAAAATAAAGGCAAAAAAAAAATTGGACCTCGTCAAGATTTGAAACTTTTGTGACTCAAAGGACATTATTAAGGGAGTTCTGAGAGGACGGCATCAGAGTAGGCAGAGAGGGTCCAACTCTCACAAAAACAATGGAGAAAGGGCCAAAAGCTGTCTGAGGAATGTGCTTGGGGATCAAGAGACCAGGAGAGTGCTACACAACCCCCAGGAGGGCAGAGGGCAGAGACAAAGAACCCAAAACGACAAATCCCCACAGTAGTTGAGAAGGACACCTGTCCCCCACCCTGGAAGGCATGCAGCATGGATAAAACCCACGACCCACTGCAGCTGACTGAGAGGGGAATGGATGTCTTCCTTGCTGGGAAAAGGGAGGGTACAGTGGAGGAAGAAAGTGGTTTCTCTTCATTGAATTTGGCCAGCAGAGTCCACTTTGGTTTTGTGTGTGTGTGTGTGTGTGTGTTTTTGTTGTTGTTGTTTATTCCTTTTTTTAAAATATACTTTTTTTATTTTTTTAAAAAAGAAACTTAGATTATATAAATGTTACATAAAAAATATAGGAAGGACAGCCAGCTAGATGGTGGCAAAGTAAGGAGCACCTAGAGTCAGCTCCTGCTACAGGGCAGTTAGTAATCACCCAGTGCTATCTAAAGTACCTGTTTGGGGCTCCGGAGACCAGAAGAGCATCCTGCCACTTCCTTGAAATTAGGAAGGAGGAGACTGTCCATCTGCAGAGAAGATTTGTAAGTAGAGTGCTTCATGCCCTGAGGCCAGTGCCCATCCTTCATTGGAGGCACAAGCCACCTCAGGAGCTGTTCCATGGCTGGAATTGGAAGCTCCACTTCCCAAAAATGGGGGAGGAAGAGACGGTTGGCCACCAACTTCAGCAACTAGTTAATAAACTTGGCTGTGTAAACCATACCCTAAGTAAAGCTAAAGCTTGAACTTGTCCAAGTCAGAAAGAGGCCAGTAGCCAACATTTTGACTCCACCTCCAGCATGAGGGAAGTTGGGCAGACTGAAAATCATATTGATGGCCAAGACCGGTTTCTTTCACCCAAATTGGCTGGCAGCCTAGTCTAGGCTTCAGTCCCACCTCTAGCAGGGAGGAAGCTAGTGGGCCCTGCACCAGCCTATCCAGGTAACTGCAGATATATTAGGCTGACACAGACTGACTAATTGGAAATCTATGGGGGCAACTGCTGTCATCTTGGACCTGCATGATACAGATTGCTGCCTGCACCTGCAGCTTCATGCCCACCCTAGGCAGAGGAAGAAGAGATGTGAAACTTCATCAGTTTCTCTAGGTAACTACAGTCTAGGCCTGCACGCCTTGGATTATTCCACACAGCTGTGGCTCTGCCCCTACCCCTGGCAAAGGAGAAAGTTGGGAAAAGCTTCATCAGTCCCTGGGGCAATGTGGGCAGCTTGAGGCTCCATAGCTTATAGCACCAACTACATCCTTGGCTTCTACTACACAACCAGCAAGGAAGAAAGGGCAAGAAAGCCCTAACCTAAAGAGAAAAACTGCACCCAAAATAAATACTCTAGTAAGCCAGATGCTGAGACACGAACAAAAACTTGCAATCCACACCAAGAGACAGGAAGCTATGACCCAGTTAAAGGAAAAAGATAAGCCTGCAGATGATGTAAAGGAGTTGAGACAACTAATCATAGATGTTCAAACAAATCTCCTAAATAAATTCAATGAGATGGCTAAAGAGATTAAGGATATTTAGAAGACATTGGATGAGTACAAAGAATTTGAAAGCATATATAGAAAAATAGCAGATCTTAAGGGACTGAAAGGTGCAGTAAATGAAATTAAAAATACACTGGAATCATATAATAGCAGATTTGAGAAGGCAGAAGAAAGGATTGGTGAACTTGAAGAAAAGGCCTCTGAAAGTGAACATACAAAAGAACAGATGAAGAAAAGAATGGAAAAAATTGAACAAGGTCTCAGGGAACTAAATGACAGCAAGAGATGTGCAAACATGTATGTCATGGGTGTCCCAGAAAGAGAAGAGAAGGGAAAAGGGGCAGAAGGAATATTTGAAGAAATAATAATAGAAAATTTCTCAATCCTATTGAAGGATATAAATATCTATGTCCAAGAAGCACAATGTACTTCCATCCAAATAAATCAAAGAGACCAACTCTGAGACACCTACTAATCATAATGTCAAATGCCAAAGACAAAGAGAGAATTCTGAGAGCAGCAAGAGAAAAGCAATATATAACATATAAGGGATACCCAATAAGATGAAGTGCTGATTTCTCACCAGAAACCATAGAGGTAAGAAGACAGTGGTATGACATATTTAAGAGAAAATATGCAAGAGAAAACTTCCAGCCAAGAATCTTATATCTGGCAAGATTGTCTTTCAAAAATGAGGGTGAGTTTAGACTATTCACAGATAAACGGAAACTGAGAGAGTTTGTAACCAAGAGACCAGCTTTGCAGGAAATACTAAAGTGTGTGCTATAGCCTGAATATAAAAGACAGGAGAGAGAGACCTGGAAGAGAGTCTAGAAATGAAAATTATATCAATAAAGTAACTAAAAGTGTCAAAAGAGTGGTGAAAATAAAATATGACCCAATATTAGGAATAAACTTAACCAACAATGTAAAGAATTTATATTCAGAAAATTACAGCTCATTGTTAAAAGGCATTTTAAGAAGACCTAAATAGGGAAGTGGATTTGGTTCAACTGATAGAGCATCCACCTACCACATGGGAGGTCCAGTGTTCATTCCCCAGGGCCACCTGACCCATGTGGTGAGCTGGCCCACGCACAATGCTGATGCATGCAAGGAGTGCTGTGCCATGCAGGGGTGTCCCCTGCATAGAGGTGCCCCACACGCAAGGAGTGCACCCCATAAGGAGAGCCACCCTGCATGAAAAAAGTGCAACCTGCCCAGGAGTGGTGCTGCACACACAGAGAGCTGATACAGCAAGGTGACACAACAAAAAGAGACAGATTCCCTGTGCTGCTGGCAAGAATGCAAGCAGACAAAAGAAGAACACACAGTGAATGGACACAGAGAGCAGACAACAGGAGAGTGGGGGGAAGGGGAGAGAAATAAATAAATCTTAAAAAGAAGAAGACCTAAATAATTGGAAGAACATTCTATGCTCATGGATTGGAAGACTAAATATCATAAGATGTCGATTGTACTCAAATTGATATATAGATTCAATGCAATCCTGATAAAAATTCCACCAGCATTTTCTAATAAATGGAAAACACTGTCAAATTTATTTGGAAGGGTAAGGCATCCTGAATAGCCAGGAACATCTTTAAGGACTTTCATTTCTGTACTTTAAATCATATTACCTACCTACAGTGGCAAAAACAGCATGGTGCAGGCATAAAGGCAGACACATAGACCAATGGAACCAAACTGATTGTTCAGAAACAAACCATCACATGTACGGTCATGTGATTTTTGACTAGCCTGTCAAACCCACACAGCTTGGGCAGAACAGTCCATTCAAAAAATGATGCTGAGAGAACTGGATCTCCATAGCCAAAAGTAGGAAAGAGGATCCCTATTTCACACCTTATACAAAAGTTAACTCAGAATGAATAGAAAACCTAAATATAAAAGCAAGAACCATAAAGCTTCTAGAAGAAAATGTAGGAAAATATCTTCAAGACCTGGCAGTACATGGTGGATTCTTAAAGGAGATAAGAGGAGGACTGAGATGGACTGCTTATGTTTAATGTGTGTAGAAGTCTTAATTATCTTTACTGTGAAAGTGCAGAAATATACAGAGTTGATGTTAACACATTATAGTGAGTAACAGCTGGTTTATTAATAGGGATGTGGCTGAAAATGGTAGTCTAGGGATGTAAATGCCATTTGACAGAATGCTAGAGAATAATCTAAGGACTGAAAAGCACAGTAAACCCAGAAGTGGATGAGAATTGTGGTTGATGGTACAGATGCAAGAGTGTCCTTTGTGAGCTAGAGCAGATGTACATCACTATTGCAGGGTGGTGGGAGTGTAGAGAAACATGGGAAAAATACAACTGGAGAGGTCTATAGACTGTGGTTAACAGTAATAATGTAATATTCTTGCATCTATACCAAAGATGTACTGTGTTGATAATGGGGGAGTATGGAGGAAAATATGTGCCAAATGTATGCTATGGACCTGGTAATAATCAGATAATATTATCTCATAATCTGTAACAACTACTCCACCAAGGTGTGGTGTGTTAATACAGGGGTGTTGTTTGGGAATTCTGCACATGTACATGATTGTTTTGTAAGCTTACAACTTCTGTTATAAAAATATATTTAAAAAATAATACTAGGGTGGGTTGGAGGGGAAATACACCAAATGTAAGATAAGGACTATAATTAGTAGTAGGATCTTGACAATATTCTTTCATAATTTGTAGCAAATGTTTCACAACAATGCAAGGTGTTGGTGAAGGGTTGATGTATGAGACCCTTGTATGACATTATGAATGTTTGCTTTGTAAGTTCACAACTTTTACTATATACTTGTTCTGTTAAAAAAAAACAGATAGATAGATAGATAGATAGATAGATAGATAGATAGATAGAGGATTCCCATGTGCCTCACTCCCTACCCCTCCATATTTTCCCACATTAACAACATCCTTCATTAGTATTGTACATTTGCCACAATTGATGAACATACCTTGGAGCATTGCCACTGAGCATGGATTATAGTTTACACTCTCCTCTGCACATTTTTGTAAGGTATTACAACATATACAATGGGCTGTATCTGTCATTGCAATGTCATTTAGGACAATTCCCAAGTCCTGAACATGGCATTACACCTATTTTTCCCTCTCCGTCCCCTCAGAACCTCCAATGGCCACAGCCTCCACATCAATGGTAAGAGTTCTTCCAGGGCCCACTTTGAATCTCAACTCCAGTCAGATCAGAAACACCGGCAAGCAAAGGTTGAAAGAAAAATCTGTGGAAATTTTCACTCAAGTGCAATCTGCCAGCAGCCTGGGAAACTGCAACTACTTTTAGGTCTCAACTCAAATTCCTGGGAGAAAATCTACCCCGCATCAGTGAGTTCCCTAACCTGATTTTTTTTCCTAGCCTGATTTTGATAAGTTAAACTGGGTAATTAAAATTAATATTAATTTTTTATTGGATAAGTTGTGAGCTTATAAAACAGTCATGTATAATGTGCAGAATTCCCATAAATCACCCCTCCACCAACATTTTACATTGTTGTGGAACACTGGTTACAGATCATGAGAGAACATCATCAGATCATTGCCACTAACTACGGTCCACGGTGCACATTGGATGTATTTTTTCCATATCCTCCCATTATTAACACCATGTATTAGTAATGTATATTCGTTATACTTCGTGAGAGCACCCTCTCATATTTGTACTGTTAAGCACAGTCCATCTTCCACCACATGGTTCACTGTGTTATACAGTCCTATGCCTTGGAACATTCTATCCAAAATGTACATTCAGTGGCTCTCACCTTCATCAGAGTTGTGCAGTCATCACCCCAGTAAACCTTTTAATGTTTTCCTTTGCCCAAAAGAAAAAATCCCATTACCCCCCCCACTATTGACTCTTAGTGTTAATATAGTACCTTCTTTCACATTGACATAAGAACACTACAATATTGCTGTTAAGTTAGGTTAATTGCGTTTTCCCCATGCATCGCTGTATTCTTACCACCTTGTAACAGTGACCTACATTTGTTGTAGTTCACAGAACATTCTTGTATTTGAACTATTAACCACAATCCTCATCCACTTCCAGGTTCACTATGTTATTCAGTCCCTAGATTATTCTCTAACTTTCTATCAATTGACATTTACTTCCCTAAACTACCCTTTCAGCAACAATCCCATTTATAAACCAGCCATTTAGTTATACTCACCGTAATACGTTACCATCAACTCTATTCATTTCCACACTTTTACAGTAAAGCTAATTAAGAATTCTATATACATTAGGCATCAGTACCCTTCTCAGCCCTCATCCTATCCTGGTAACCTATAGGTTTTAACTCCATATGTTTGTTCTTTGTATTTAGCTCGTATTAGTGAGACCATACAATATTTGTCCCTTTGCATCTGGCTTATTTCACTCAGCATGACCTCAGAATTCATCCTTGTTATCCTATGTGTCCCAATTCATTTCCTTTTATAGCGCACAATATTTCATCATGTGTATATAACACATTTTGTTTATCCATTCATTGGTTAATGGACACATGGCTAGCTTCCATCTTTCGGCAATTGTGAATACTACTACTATGAACATCGGTTTTTATTTTCTTTTTATTTCTCTCCCCTTCTCCCCACCCCTGCCAGTTGTCTGCTCTCTGTGTCCATTCACTGTGTGTTCTTCTGTGTCCACTTGTATTCTTGTCAGTGGCACTAGGAAACTGTGTCTCTTTTTTGTTGTGTTATCTTGCTGCGTCAGCTCTCCATGTGTGCGGTGCCACTTCTGGGCAGGTTTCACTTTTTTTCATGCGGGGCAACTCTCCTTACAGGGCGCACTCCTTGTGCGTGGGACTCTCCAATGCAGTGGACACCCCTGCATGGCATGGCACTCCTTACATGCATCAACACTGTGCATGGGCCAGCTCCACACAGGTCAGAAGGCCCTGGGTTTGAACCCAGACCTCCCATGTGGTAGGCGGATGCTCTTATCAGGTGAGCCAAATCCGCTTCCCATGAACATTGGTTTTTAAATGTCTGTTCATGCCACTGTTTTCAGTTCTTCTGGATATATTCCTAGTAGCAGTTCTTCTGGATATATTCCTAATAGAGGGATTGCCAGGTCATACAGAATTTATATATTTAGCTCCCTGAGGAACCACCAAACTGTCTTCCACAGAGGCATCACCATTCTACATTCCCACCAACAGTGAAGGAATGTTCTTCTTTCTCCACATCCTCTCCAGCACTTACTGTTTTCTATCTTCTTAATAATGGTCATTCTTTGAATTGTGAAATGACATCTCGTAGTTTTGTTTTGCATTTCTCTAATAGCTAGTGATATTGAACATTTTTTTCATGTGCTTTTTCACCATTTGTATTTCCTCTTTGGAGAAATGTCTATTTAAGTCTTTTGCCCATTTTAAAAATTGTTTTGGGGTGGGGGGTATATAGAGACCTCATATTTTTTTTCATGTAATACTAAAAAAATAAATAGAAAAAAATGAAAAATAAATAAAATAAAATAATTGTTTTGCTTGCCCTTTTATTGTTGAGTTGTGTGATCTATTTATACAGCCAAACAAATTCACTAATCAGCTGAAATCAGTGCCCATCTGACTCTTTGTCCTCCTCCACTTTTGGGAAATGGAGCTTCAAACTCCAGCCAGGGAACAGCTCACAAGGTGCCACCAACAGGGTATGGGCACCTGCTCCACAGCATGGAGTGGTCTATGCATGAGTGCTCACTGCAGATGGGCAGTCTCCTCCTTCTCTTTTTCGAATGATGCTGCAGGGTGCTCTTCTGGTCTTCTGTGTCATCTTCAGGACCTTTCCCCCTGGATTCATCCCTGTCCTTGTTCTTCTGCTTCATACTTGATGTGTTGAAATAGTAAGTAACACCTAAAATTTTCCAGAGACTGACTGGATTCTGGATTAGATGTTGTTTCAGTAACAACCTGCTGATCCCTTGAAAGGCAGGGTTCAGCAGTAGCAATGTTGAGCTCCTAGGTTGAGGACCATGTCCCTCCAAGCCCTGCCTCACAGCCATGCCACACGATAGGTGTTTGCCAGTTTGGAGAAAAATCTCCAACTTCCAACTAGAAAATAGTTGGCTTTAGAAAGTCTTGTCCTGAACAATGCTGACGAAGTCCCATAGGAGCTATGACTCTTTCATGATTCACACCCGCCAGAGATGAGTGGCTCCCACTCCCATGTCTGGTGCCCCACAGGGAGCCAGGGGTCCATGTGCCCCAGGCCCATGCGGGGCTGCTCTTGCTGCCCACCCCCCAACTGTGGCTCAAGCTGGGCAATTTTAAAGACTCAGAATAAGTTGAAACAAAAATGAAAGAAGAGTCATGAAAACACACACACACACTAGGCAAAGAGAGAAAAACTATCAGAGTATATTCACCAACATATTCAGATGCCTAGACATCAGTAAAAATTACAAGCCATACTAGGAAACAGAAAAAATTGTCCAGCCAAAGGAACAAATCAAATATCCCAATGAAACACAGTATTTTAAGACAATTAATCAATGATAATCCAAAAATCTCCTAAATCAACTCAAAGAATTTAAGGAAAATATGACTAAAGAAATAAGGGAAATTAAGAAGACACTGGATGAGCATACAGAACAATTTGCAAACCTGAAAAGAAAAGTAACAGAGCTTATGAGAAATGGGAATGAAAGACATAATGGATGAGATTAAAAATGCATTAGAGGGAAGCAGATGTGGCTTAAGCAATTAAGCTCACACCTACCACATGGGAGACGCCTAGCTCGGTTCCTAGTGCCTCCTAAAGAAGACAGTGAGCTGGTGCAATGGGCAGGTATGGCAAGCTGATGCAACAAGACGACACAACAAGAAACACAAGAAGAAAAGCATAATGAGAGTCACAAAAAAGCAGAAAACAGAGGTGGCTCATGTGATTAGACACCTCTCTCCTACATTGAAGGTCCTGGGTTCAGTTCCTGATGCTCCCTAAAGAAACAAGGAAGATGAACAGACACAGCAAGTGCAAGCAATGAGGGAGTGGGGAGAAATAAATAAAATAAATCATGTTTTTGGAAATCATGTAACCGAAAAGGATTTAATATCCAGGATATATAAAGAGAAGTTACAACTCAACAATAAAATGACAAACAACCCAATTTAAAAATGGGCAAAAGGGAAGCAGATTTGGCTCAACTGATAGGGTGTCTGCCTACCACATGGGAAGTCCAGGGTTCAAACCCAGGGCCTCCTGACCCGTGTGATGAGCTGGCCCACATGCAGTGCTGATACACACAAGGACTGCTGTGCCATGAAGGGATGTCCCCTGCATAGGGGAGCCCCAGGCACAAGGAGTGCACCCTGCAAGGAGAGCTGCCCCATGCGAAAAAAAAGGTGCAGCCTGCCAGAAGTGGCATCACACACACGGAGAGCAGGTGCAGCAAGATGATGCAACAAAAAGAGACAGAGATTCCCAGTCCCACTGACAAGAATATAAGCAGAAACAGAAGAACACACAACAAATGGACACTTTTTTTTTTTTTTTGAAGAATAGTTTCCCTTTATTTTTCAGTTCCCAGAATGAAAATGGGCACGAAGGAGGAGGGACTCATTTTGGAACCCACCAGATAGACCAATTACAAGTTCTCTACTGAAATTTAGAGGCACCCAAACACTTATGAAGAACATTTTCTGAGTGCCCTTTGGGAAAACCAAAATTATATACTCTGTCTCTTTCTCTCCCTCCTTTCCTCCTCCACCTCCTCACCTTCTCCTTGTTCTTCTTTTATTTACTTATTTTTTTATTACATTCAGGAAAAAAATTTTTTTCCCCTTCTTTTATTGGGAAGCAGACACAGGGTACACCATAGGGTGGGAAGCAGCCTGACACCCCTTGGCCAGACCCAGGACAATGGCAGCCAGGGTCAAGGCTACCAGCATGGCCAGGTCTAAAGTCAAGGCCACAGAGGTGTAAACAGAAGGGGTCCACCCCTGCGTGCTGTGTCAGCAGCCTTGCCCAGGAAGACCAGTGGCCCCATGGTGACGTCTACTTCTTCTGTCACGTGCCTGGGGCTCCAGGCAGATTTCTGCCTCTGGCTTACAGGAACGGAGGGCAGCCTCCTAGAAGGGCCCGGAATACCACAATCAACCCTATTACAGCATGCACAGATGTCAACAGGGCCTTCTCCCTATGGGAGAAAAATTAATAATAAATTTTTTTTAAATGGGCAAAAGACTTGAATAGACATTTGTCCAAAGAAGAAATACAAATGGCAAAAATCACTAGAAATCCTCAATCTCACTAATAATTAGGGAAATGCATACCAAGACTACAATGAGATATCATTTCACCCTTATCAGAATTTTGGCCACTATTAAAAAGATAGAGAACTACAAGTGTCGGAGAGGATGTGGGGAGATAGGAACATTTATTCACTGTTGGTGGGAATGCAGAATGGTACAGCCACTGTGGAGGATTGTTTGGCAGTTCTTAAAGAAGTTGAATATAGACTTGCCATGTGACCCTACAATGCCACTACTGGGTATATATACCCAGAGACCTGAGAGCAGTGACATGAACAGACATCTGTATCTCTATGAACACCGATGTTCATAGAGACATTATTCATGATTGCCAAAAGTTGGAAACAACCCAGGTGTGATGGTTAGGCTATTGTATCAACTTGTTCAGGTAATTTTTCCCAGTTGTTTGGTCAAGCAAGCACTGAGCTAACTGTAATACAAGGCATTTATGGACTTTAGTAACCATTGACTTCACTGCAGTGGTAAATCATAGATTTACATTAATCAGGGAGATCGCCATCAGCAATGAGTGATGCTTAACCCAATCAGTTAAATGCCTTAAAAGGGGAAGTGATTCTAGCATTGAGAGAGAATTTCCCAGCTCATCTTTGGACAGCCAACATCTCCCAGAATTCATCAAAACATTCATTGGGGGAAACGGACTTTGGCCCAGTGGTTAGGGCGTCCGTCTACCATATGGGAGGTCCGCGGTTCAAACCCCGGACCTCTTTCACCCGTGTGGAGCTGGCCATGCGCAACGCTGATGCGCGCAAGGAGTGCCGTGCCACGCAAGGGTGTCCCCCGCGTGGGGGAGCCCCACACGCAAGGAGTGCGCCCGTGAGGAAAGCCGCCCAGCGTGAAAAGAAAGTGCAGCCTGCCCAGGAATGGTGCCGCCCACACTTCCCGTGCCGCTGACGACAACAGAAGTGGACAAAGAAACAAGACGCAGCAAATAGACACCAAGAACAGACAACCAGGGGAGGGGGGGGGGGAATTAAATAAATAAATACATCTTTAAAAAAAAAAAAAAAAACATTCATTGGACTTTCATTGCAGCCCCTGGTTTATAGATGGTTCTGCATGATACGCAGGTACCACGCAAAAGTGGACAGCTGCAGCACTGCAGCCCTTTCTGGGACATCCCTGAAGGACAGTGGTGAGGGCAAATCCTCCCAGTTGGCAGAACTTGAAGCAGAGCACCTGGTTGTTCATTTTGCTTGGAAGAAGAAATGGCCAGAGGTGTGTCTGTACATTGATTCATGAGCTGTTGCCAGTGGTTTGGCTGGATGGTCAGGGACTTGGAAGGAACATGATTGGAAAATTGGTGACAAAGAGGTCTGGGGGGGAAACGGACTTTGTCCCAGTGGTTGGGGCGTCCATCTACCATATGGGAGGTCCGCGGTTCAGGCCCCGGGCCTCCTTGACCCGTGTGGAGCTGGCCATGTGCAGCGCTGACGCGCGCAAGGAGTGCCGTGCCGCGCAAGGGTGTCCCCCGCGTTGGGGAGCCCCACGCACAAGGAGTGCGCCCGTGGGGAGAGCCGCCCAGCGTGAAAAGAAAGAGCAGCCTGCCCAGGAATGGCACCGCCCACACTTCCCGTGCCGCTGACGACAACAGAAGCGGACAAAGAAACAAGACGCAGCAAATAGACACCAAGAACAGACAACCAGGGGAGGGGGGGGAAATTAAATAAATAAATAAATCTTTAAAAACAAAACAAAACAAAGAGGTCTGGGGAAGAGGTACATGGATAGACCTTTTTGAGTGGGCAAAAAACATGAAAATATTTGTGTCCCATGTACATGCTCACCAGAGGATGACTTCAGCAGAGGAATATTTTAATAATCAAGTGGATAAGGTGACCTGCTCTGTGGCTAATGCTCAGCCTCTTTCCCCAGCCACTCTTGTCATTGCCCAGTGGGCTCATGAACAAAGTGGTCATGGAGGTAGGGATGGAGGTTATGCATGGGCTCGGCAATACGGACTTCCCCTTACCAAGGCTGACTTGGCTACAGCCACTGCTGAGTGCCTAATCTGCCAGCAGCAGAGACCCACATTTATCTCCTGATATGACACCATTTCTCAAGGTGACCAGCCTTGTACTTGGTGGCAGGTTGACTACATTGGACCACTTCTACCATGGAAGGGGCAGCAATTTGTTTTAACTGGAATAGACACATACTCTGGATATGGGTTTGCATTTCCTACATGCAATGCTTCTTCCAAAACTATCATCCATGGACTTACCGAATGTCTTATCTACCACCATGGCACTCCATACAACATTGCTTCTGATCAAGGAACCCACTTCACAGCAAATGATGTGTCGAAATGGGCACATGCCCATGGGATTCACTTGTCTTACCATGTTCCCCATCACCCTGAAGCAGCTGGATTGATAAAATGGTGGAATGGCCTTTTGAAGACTCAATTATGGCACCAACTTGGTGGCAATACCTTGCAGGGCTAGGACAATGTTCTCCAGGAGACTGTGTATGCTTTAAATCAGCATCCACTCTATGGTGCTGTTTCTCCCATAACCAGGATCCATGGGTCCAGGAATCAAGGGGTGGAAATGGGAGTGGCACCACTCACTATTACTCTCAGTGACCCACTAGGAAAATTTTTGTTTCCTGTCCCTGCAACCTCAAACTCTGCTGGCCTACAGATTTTAGTCCCAAAAGGAGGAGTGCTATCACCAGGGAACACAACAATGATTCCACTGAACTGGATGTTAAAACTGCCACCTGGCCACTTTGGGCTCCTCTTGCCTCTGAATCAACAGTCAAAGAAAGGAATTACTGTACTGGCTGTGGTGATTGATCCTTACTATCAAGGGGAACTAGGACTGCATCTACATAATGGGGGTAAAGAAGAGTTTGCCTGGAATACAGGAGATCCTCTAGGGCATCTCCTAGTACTGCCATGTCCTATGATTAAAGTCAATGGAAAATTACAACAACTCCATCCAAGCAGGACTAACAATTGGCCCCAAATCTTCAGGAATGAAAGTTTGGGTCACACTAACTGGCAAAGAACCACGGCCAGCTGAAGTGCTTGCTGAAGGTAATGGAAACATGGAATGGGTAGTGGAAGAAGGTAGTGATAAATATGACTTCTACCACATGACCAGTTACAGAAACAAGGACTATAATGGTCATGAATCTTTCTTTCTTGTTTCATTATGATAATGATTGTATATGTATGCAAAACAAATTTCTTTGTCTTCTTCCCCAAACTTTTCCCTTATCATATAACAATTTGTATCCATTTCATGTCATAATATTTGAGGATGTCAAGTTTGAGAATGAATATTACCTAAGAACTTGCACCCTATTCTGTATAGAATTAATGTGTTTCCAGTTGTATGCAGGAAAGTTGAACACTGTTAGGCAGAAATATATATATATGCATATCTGTTATTGTTTTTACTTAGAGACTAAGTATGGTTTAAGGTAATGTGTATGGTTGCCGAGTTGACAAGGGGTGGAATATGATGGTTAGGCTGTTGTGTCAATGCAGTCAGGTAATTGTGCCCAGTTATTTGGTCAAGCAAGCACTGGGCTAAGTGTAATACAAGGGCATTTATGGATTTTAGTCACCATTGACTTTACTGCAGTGGTAAATCATAGATAGATGGTTATAATAACATCAATCAGGGACATCACCATCAGCAAATGAGTGATGCTTAACCCAATCAGTTGAATGCCTTAAAAAGGGAAGTGATTCTAGCATTGAGAGAGAATTTCCCAGCTCATCTTTGGACAGCCAGCATCTCCCAGAACTCGTCAAGAACCTTCATTGGACTTTCATTGGAGCCCCTGGTTGCAGACTACCTGCGGAACTTGGACTTGTGCATCCCCACAGCTGCATGAGAGACTCTTATAGAATCACATACTACTGACAGATATCTCTTGTTGATTCTGTTTCCCTAGAGAACCCTAACTAATACACCAGGTGTCCATCAACTGATGAATGGATTAACAAACTGTGGTCTATTCACATGATGGAATATTATGCAGATGTAAGAAGAAATGAAGTCATAAAGCATATGACAACATGATGAACCTGGAGGACATTATGTTGAGCAAAGCAAGCCAGACACAAAAGGAAAAATACTGTATGATTGCATTACTGCGAACAAAATATAGTGTGTAACATTGTATGATTAAAAAAAAAATTATAGGTATCCAGTACATTTAATAGAGAAATGTATATTTTTATTCAACTGTGTTTTCTTTTTAGTTTTTAATTGTTTATATTTTCAATTATTAAATGTATAAAAGTAAGTTTAAAATATGCAAAAAAAAATGCATTAGAGGGAACTGTATGTGTCTCAAGCTGTTGAATGCCTGCCTACCACATGGGAAGTCCCAGGATCAGTTTCCAGTGCCTCCTAAGGAAGACAAGCAAGACAACAAACTGATACAATGGGCTGGCATGGTGAGATGATGCAACAAGATGATGAAATAAGGAGACACAACAAGGAAACACAATAAGAGACAGAACATGCAGGAAGTGGAGGTGGCTCAAGCAATTGGGCACCTCTCTCCCACATGGGAGGCCCCAGGTTTGGTTCTCAGTGCCTCCTAAAAAGAAGATGAGCAGACACAGAGGGCAAACAGCAAGCACAAATAACGAGGGAGGGAGAAATAAAGAAATAAAATAAATCTTTTTAAAAATGCATTAGAGGCATATAACATCAGATTTGAATTGATCAAAGACAGAATTAGTGATATCGAGGACAGAACATCTGAACTTGAAAAGATAGAACAGAAAGAGAAAAGAATGGAAAAAATAGAACAGGGTCTCAAGGAATTGAATGATAATGCCAAACAAGCAAATTATACATTATCGGTGTCCCAGAAGGGGAAGAGAATGGAAAGGGGGCAAAAACAGTATTTGAGGAAATAATGACTGAAAACTTCCCAACCCTTATAAAGGACATAAATATCAATAGCCAAGAGGGACAATGCACCCCAGGTAGAATAAACTCAAATAGACCTACTCTGAGACACCTACTATTCAGAATGACAGATATCAGAAACAGAGAATTCTGAAAGCAGCAAGAGAAAAACAAAACATCACATACAAGGAAACCTTAATAAGATTAAGTGCCAACCTCTCATCAGAAAACATGAAGGAAAGAAGACAGTGGTATGATGTATTTAAAGGACTGAAAGAGAAACACTCCTCACCAATTCTGTATCCAGCAAAACTACCTGTCAAAAATAAGGATGAATTTAAAGTCTTCACAGGCAAACAAAAACTGAGAGAATATGTTACAAAAACAAAATAAAACAAAACAAAAAAGCAAAACAGAATTACAAGAGATATTAAACAGAGTGCTGCAGCCTGAAAGGGAAAAAAACAAGGGTGAGAGAATTGGAGAAGTGTGTAGAAATGAAGATTATTAGGAAGGGTAGATTAAAGGGTAAAAGGACAGACAAGTTCAGGAAGATGGCAGACAAGAAAGACATGGGACTTCTCTCTCAGAGAAATAGCTAGAGGACAGGCTAAAATAGCCTGGGAAAAAAAAATTTAGGGTGTAGGATACCAGTTGAAGGCTGGACACGACCCAGAAGAGAGAGGGACAAAGGAAGAGAATTGCAACAGCAAAACTGTGAGTTAAAACCAGCAGCTTCTAGTACTGGCATCCTCCCACACACAAAAGACACTTGAATTCTCAGTCCTCTGGGCAGACTACAGACAAAGAGGGCTCCAGCAATTCACCAACCCAGGAAAGGGGCGAGAGAGGGACACTATGTAAGGCTGACTCACACAAATTTGGTCTGCTGTGCACAGGAGCCCCTCCAGTCCGGATGGCACCACACCATTGTTTGCCTTGGGAGCCAGCTCCAGAGTAAAGAGATCTGACCCTACCAATCCCCATCTATTAACCAGGACTAATTGTTGAAGATGCAGAGGAGAGTGGAATTGTTTCTTACCTGAGAAAAAGGGAGGAATCTGCAAGTGAAGGCCGGAAAACTATCTCTGAAAAAGTTTGAATTACAAGGCTCTTATCTCCAGGCAGGCAGGAACCTCTATCACATTGATCCTGTCTTGTTGCAGTAAACACACTCTGACCAGACTTTGAACTGAGAGCTGCCAAAGCACGCCATCTCCTGGCAAACCAGGGAAGTGCATGTTAACAAATTAAAAGAAAATAAGAGAGGGCTTTTCTGGCCTTTATAGCCTCCTCACCAGGGCCCTAGGAAGCAGGTCTGCAACCCATTACTGGGCCCAGAGCCCAGTTTTGGGCAACTAACAGGACAATCCTAAAGACCCAGATTGAACCAAGAATCAAAAAACAGCAATCAATTTCTCTAATCAACAGCAACGCAAAAATTCTCAACAAAATACTTGCAAATCAAATCCAACACATATCAAAAGACTTATACATCACAACCAAGTGGGAATTATTCCTGATATGAAGGTCTGGTTCAACAAAAGAAAATCAATCAATGTAATACATCAAACTGACAAACTGAAGGAAAAAAAACACATAATCATCTCAATTGATGTAGAAAAGGCATTTGACAAAATCCAGCATCCTTTCTTGATAAAAAACACTTCAAAAGATAGAAATAGGGAAGTGGACTTGGCCCAGTGGATAGGGCATCCGTCTACCACATGGGAGGGCCACAGTTCAAACCCCAGGCCTCCTTGACCCATGTGGAGCTGGTCCACAAGCAGTGCTGATGCGCGCAAGGAGTGCCGTGCCACGCAGGGGTGTCCCCCATAGGGGAGTCCCACACGTAAGGAGTGCGCCCTGTAAGGAGAGCTGCTCAGGAACGGCACCACACACACGGAGAGCTGATGCAGCAAGATGACGCAACAAAAAGAAACACAGATTCCTGTGTTGCTGACAACAACAGAAGCAGACCAAAAAAACAAGAACACACAGCAAATGGACAATGGACACAGAGAACAGACAATGGGGGGGAGGGGGAAAGGGGAGAGAAAAAAAAAGATAGAAATAGAAGGAAAATTCCGCAATATGATAAAAGGCATAGATGAAAAACCTACAGCCAACAACATACTCAATGGAGAAAGATTGAAAGAGGATGCCCACTGTCACTATTGTTATTCAACATTGTACAAGAAGTTCTAGCTAGAGCAATTAGACAAGAAAAAAAATTAAAGGCATCTAAATAGGGAAAGAGGAAGTAAAACTCTCACTCTTTGCAGATGATATGATCCTATATTTAGAACATTCTGAGATGTCTACAACAAAGCTACTTGAAATGATAAATGAGTTCAGCAAAGGGGCAGGATAGAAGACCAACAATGTTTTTTACACTAGTATTATTTCACTATCTAAGGAGGAAATCAGGGGGAAAAATTCCATTTTACAATAGCAACAAAAAGACTCAAATACCTAGGAATCAATTTCACCAAAGAAGTGTAGGACCTATATGAAGAAAACTACAAAACAATGCTAAAGGAAATCAATAAAGACCTAAACAAATGGAAAAACATTCTGTGTTCATGGATTGTAAGGCTAAATATTATGAAGATGACAGTCCTATTCAAACTGATTTATAGATTCAATGCAATACCAATAAAAAATCCAACAGTGTACTTTAAAGAAATAAAAAATGCAATTACAGGGAAGCAGATGTGGCTCAGGCAACTGACTTCCCGCCTACCACATGGGAGGTCCATGGCTTAGTTCTCTGTGCCTCCTAAAGAAGACAGTGAGCTGGCATGTGGGCAGGCATGGCAAGCTGACACAACAAGATGATGCAGCAAGAGACACAAGAAGAAAAAACACAATGAGAGTCACAACAAAGCAGAGAGCAGAAATTCCTGATGCCTCCTAAAGAAAAATGAGCAAGACAGCAAGCTGACACCATAGACAGGCACAGTGAGCTGAAGCAACAAGATGATGCAACAAAAGACAAACCAAAAAATACATACTGAGAGATAAAATAATCGCTCAAGTGACTGGAGGCCTCCCTCCCATGTCGGAGTTCCTGGGTTCAGTTCCTGATGCCTCCTAAAGACACAGCACACAGCAAGTGCAAACAACAAGGGAGTGGTGAGAAATAAATAAATAAAATAAATCTTAGGGGAAAAAAAAGGCAATTACCAAATTCGTTTGGAAGGGGAAAAGCACCTGAATAGCCAAAAGCATACTAAGAAAGAAGAGTGACATGGACAGAATTTCACTGCCTGATCTTGAAACGTAATACAAAGCTACAGTGGTCAAAACAGCATGGTACTGGCATAAAGATAGACACATCCATCAGTAGAATAGAATTGAGGGTCCAGAAATAAATCCTCACCTCTACAATCAAGTGGTGTTTGACAAACCTACCAGGTCTGTGTTAATGGGACAAAATAGTCTCTTCAACAAACAGTGCTAGGAGAATTAGATATCTATAACCAAAAGAATGAAAGAGGACCCCTATCTCACTTCTTATACAACTCAAAATGGATCAAAGACCTTAATATAAAACCAGGACAATAAAACTACTAGAAGAAAATGTAGGGAAATATCTTAAAAACCTTGTGGTAGGTAGTGGTTTCTTGGACCTTATACCCAAAGCAGCCTCTGTGGAAGACAGTTTGGCAGTACCTCAAGGAGCTGAATATAGAACTGCAATCTAGTTATTAGGAATATATTCAGAAGAACTGAAAGCAAGAATGCAAAATGACATTTGTGCACTTATGTTCAAAGAAGCATCATTCACAATTGCTAAAATATGGAACCAGCCCAAGTATCTATCAACCAATGAATGGATAAACAAAATGTGGTATACACACACAAAGGAATACTTTTCATTGAATAGTAAGAAAAAATTAAATCAGGATGCATATGACAACATGGATGAACCTAGAGGATATTATGTTGAGTGAAATAAGCCAGACACAAAAGAACAGATATCGAATGGTCTTACTAATATGAACTAAATATAACAAATAAACTCACAGAGGTAAACTCAAGAGAATAGTTCACTAGAAAATAGAAGATGGGTTAAAAATGGGAGATGTTGCTTAATGTTATGTAACACTATTAATAATGTTAGTTGTAAAAGTGTAGAAATGAGTAGAGTTGAAAGTAACATTATAATAAATATAACATTGCTGTTTTATAAATGTGATTGTGGCTAAAAGGGGATAGTCTGCAGATGTAAATGTAATTGAAAGGAAACTAGAGAATAATCTAGGGTCTGTATATCACAGTGATTTCAGTGGTGGATGAAGATTGTGGTTAATAGTATAAATATAAGAATGCAGGGGAGTGGATGTGGCTCAAGTGATTGGGCGCCTGCCTCACACAGGGAGGTCCTGGGTTCAGTTCCTAGTGCCTCCTAAAGAAAAAAACAGACAACAAGCAGACAACCAAAACAAACAAACAAACAATGAGCAGACAGTGAGCAAAAGACAAGGGAGCTATCAGCTTGGAGTGGAGGGGAGGGATAAAATAAAATAAAAATTATCTTTAAAAAGAATGCTCTTCTCTTACAAAGTGCTAAGAATACGGTGATGAAATCTAAAGCTTCTTTAAAAATTAAAAATAATTTAAAAATATGGTGATACATGGAAAAGTTACAACTAATGTAACTTATTGATGATAGTTAACAGTAATATTGTAATATTTTGCAGCAGTGGCAAGAAGATATTTTTTTAACACTAAAGGACAATAGGAGAGTTTAAGGGGTATAGCAGTTTGATATTGTTTATAAATTCCAAAAATAGATACTGGATTATGTTTGTAAACTGGTCTGTTCCTCTGGGCATATTAGATTGTATAGGATTCAGAGGTTTCACTTTTACTTTATTAAATTATGATTAAGGCTTTGATTGGACCACATCAATAGGACGTTGAGGGGACGTGGATGTGGCTCCCATCTACCATATAGGAGGTCCAGGGTTCGATACCTGGGGCCTCCTGGTGAAGGCAAGCTGGCCCAAATTGAGAGCTGGCCCATGTGGAGTGCTGCCCCACCCAGGAGTGCTGCCCCATATGGAGTGCTGGCCCACGCAGAGAGCTGGTGCAGCCCCAGGAAGTTAACACACCGAGAAGCAGATATGTGAGGAAAGAGAGAAGGCTCCATTAGACACAGCAGAGGCCTGGGGAAGAGAGATGAGCTGTTCACCTGATAGTTTACAGCTGACCTTGTGAAGAGACCAGAGAAGCTAAGCCTGGAAAGAAACAAGCCTTGGGAGAGAGAGGAGACTTATTCCAGCCTTCAACTGATATTGGAGGAAGCTGGGACCACAGAGCCTTAAGTAGAAGAGGAAGGCTGGACCCTTACAGATGTTGGCAGCCATCTTTCTCCAACACGTGGCAAGAGACTTTGGTGAGGGAAGTAATTTACACTTTAAGGCCTGGTAACTGTAAGCTTCTACCCCAAGTAGATACCATGTATAAAAGCCAACAGATTTCTGGTATTTTGCATCAGCACCCCTTCGGCTGACTAATACAAGGGGGTATGGGGGTTTTCCTTTTGGAGTAATGAAAACATTCTAAAATTGACTAAGGTGATGACAGCATAACTCTGTGATGAAAGATGAGTGTACATTTTGAATGGATAGTACAAAGCATGGGACTATATAACACAGAATATCCAGTGGTGGATGACAGACTGTGGTTAACAGGAGAAATATAAGAACTTTTTTCCTGAACAATAACACATACATCATACTAATATAGGGTATTAATTGGGTGGGAAATACACCAAATATAAGATGTGGGCTATAGTTGTAATATATACGATGCTCTTTCATAGTTTGTAACAAATGTTTCACAACAATGCAAGGTGTTGGTGGTGGGATGATGTATGGGAGTCCTGTGTCATGTTATGCATGTTTATTTTGTAAATTCACAAATTTTACTATACATTTATTGTTTATGTATGTTCATGTATGAATGATATACCTCAATAAAATTTTATTTAAAAAGGACAAAAAAAATTAAAACACAAAAAATAAAAAGGGCATATTAAGCATGAAATATGGCCTACAGAATGAGAAAAAATATTTGCATATCATAACCCATATGTCATATAAAAGTTTAATATCCAGAATACATAAAGAACTTTTACAGTTCAACAAAAAGCAAACAATCCAATTTAAAAATAGACAAAGCACTGAATTGTACACTTAAAAATGGTTATGATAACACATTTTATATTACATATGTTACTGCAATTTTTTTTTTTAAAGTGTAACTGTAGGGAAGCAGATTTGGCTCAATGGATAGTCCGCCTTCCACATGCAAGGTCCAGGGTTCAAACCCAGGGCCTCCTGACCCGTGTGATGAGCTGGCCCACACACAGTGCTGATGCACACAAGGAGTGCCGTGCCATGCAGGGGTGTCCCTGGTGAAGGGGAGCCCCACGTGCAAGGAGCGCACCCCTAAGGAGAGCCGCCCAGCACGAAAAAAGCGCACTCTACCCAGGAGTGGGGCCGAATACATGGAGAGCTGACGCAGCAAGGTGACGCAACAAAAAGAGACCCGGATTCTGGGTGCCGCTGACAAGAATACAGGCGGACACAGAAGAACATGCAGCAAATGGACACAGAGAGCAGACAACTGGAGGTGGGGAAGGGGAGAGGAAAAAAAAAACAACAATGATCTACCACTTCACACCCACTAGCATGGCTTTAGTGGAAAAAAAAAAGGAAACAGCAAGTGCTGGTGAGGACCTAGAAAAACAGGAACCTTTAGTCATTGCTGCCGGCAGAGTAGAGTGGTGTAGCTGCTGTGGGAACCAGTTTGATGCTTCCTCGAAAAGTTAAACCAAAGTTACCATATGACCTGGCCATCTCGCTTCTAGGTATATACCTGAGAGAACTGTAAACATATGTCCACACAGAAACTTGTATATGAATGTTTCTAGCATCATTTTTCATGATAGCCAAAAGTGGGAAAAGCCCAAATACCCATCAACAGAAGAATAGATAAATTGTGTTATAGCCACACAATGGACTATTACTCAGCCAGTCATAAAGGAAATGAGGTTCTGATACACACTACAACTTGGATGAACCTCGAAAACGTTACACTGAGTGAAAGAAGCCAGACCCTGAAGCTCACGTATCATAGGATTCCCTATATGACATATCCAGAACAGGCAAATGCACAGAGACAGAAAGCAGATTCATGGTTAGCGGGAGAGGGGACTGGGGTGTGACTACTGCCTGGGTTCAGGGTGTTTTTCTGGGATGATGAAAAGGTTTTCAAGCTAGAGAGAGGAGGCGTTTGCACAACCTTGCAAATACACTAAATGCCACTGAATCGTACACTTTAAAAATTCATATGTGACTTTCGCCTTAATTTTAAAAAGCAATGCAGCGCAGCAGCCAGGCGGTGCTCCTGAGGCTCGGCCGGCAGCACAGGCCTTGGCAGCCCCGGGCTCTGGCCGGAGCCCTGGCCAGCCACTGGGTTCTGTGCCGAGGCAGTGGGCCCGGAGGTGCTGGGAGAACCAGGCCCTGCCGGGCGCTGGGCCTACCGAGCGCTCCTGGGGGAGCCATCCAGTTCATGGACTGGTGTCGTGGTTCCGAGGCAGGGACAGATCCACGCCCCCTTCTCCACTGGCTCTCTGTGTGCCCCTGGACACGCATGCTCACCTTTCTGCGAGACAGGCTCATCATAGCATCGACCTTATGAGGATTAAAGCAGATGATGGAGGCAAAGCTTGAAGCACAATGCCTGGCAAAGGAGCGGAATTCAGCCGTGCTGAACAGCTGGCTGCTGTCTTTATACTGGGGGTGATACAGTTACCCTTTCCTTTCTTCCCAGGGGCACTATGAAAACAAGCAAAATACTTTATGGCCATTGGATGAATTCAGGGTGGTCATGCGTGGGAACTGGCTCGGTGAACTGTGGGGACCAGTTGTTCAACATGTCCATCCTCTGCTTCTGCCCTCTTCCCTTAGCCTTGTGGTGCCATTGCCTCTGTTTCATTCTTCCACTTTCTCCCACTGACAGACCTCGCGTGCCCTTGCGTCATCTGCTGGCACGATGCAAGTCCTCTCCATGGTCCGTGCAGTCAAGCCCCAGAGCCGGGGGGACCGCAAGTGGGAGTCTCTTACGAAGCCGTCTGGGGTCTTTGTGAGAGTGACCATGGAACAAAGACCTCCGCCCTGCTTCCTGGCACCTGCTCTGGGCTGCCACATGCTAGGAAATGAATGATTGGTTGGTTCCAAACTCCCCAGACATTCATTTATTCAGCAGACACCAATGGGCCCCTGCTGTTGGCGAGCGGCGGGGAGCAGGACTCCCCCTCTTTCCCACTGGAGTAGAGCCCTTCTCTTGGTGGTGAACGCTGAGGAGAGGAGACCAGAAGCGAACGGCCTGATGGTCTGAAAACCAGGTGACCCACCCGAGACGGGGTACGGGAGGCGGCATTACTTGACTTCTCAGCCCGCCTCTGCCCGATTCAGCTGACTTAATTTACGTTCAGACCCATCAATCTCTTTGATGCAGCCAGGGGGGAATGTACCCAAACAAGGGCTGCCGGCAAGCAGGGACAGCCCTGGGGCGCCTCGAGCAGGCTGTTAGGATGCTGGGCCCTCTCCACACCTCTTTCTGTGCACTTTGGCCCCCTCTTGGCCTCCTCTTCGCATTTTTTCTGTTCACAGCACAGTTGTAGGTGTTTAGGTTTCCAGGTCAAACGGTGGGTCTAGTGAGTCTCCCTGCTGGCTAAAGAACCGCGTTGACCGACGTGGAGTTTTGCTGCTGGGGCAGAGTGTGGGGGAGTGCTGGGGTTTTGGAGAGTCCTTGCCCAGGAATCATGAAACTTGGATTATAAACCCATTTCTGTTGGTAACATGCTTCATGTCCTTGGGCAAGTCACTTTACCTTGCTTGGCCTCTGCTCATCTGAGAAATGGGGAGTAAAGACATTTGCTCTTCCCACCACAGAGGGTTCTGGGAAAGAAATGCTGAAGGACTTTGGAAAGTAGAAGCCACTCTACAAATGAAAACGGCTATTTTTGTTTCACATGAGAGAGGAATGAGAAGGGTGAGATACGAATTAAAGGACAGGCCCCACCTTGCTATGTGGGAAAATAGCTTGAATTGGAATGTGGGAACCTGGCTTGAAGTTGAAACGTTTCCATAATGCAGATAACAAGTGCGGGCTTAGGAACACCGGCCTTGACTAGATGGAACACTGTCTGGTCATCACGAAAACTGTTTGCATGAGGAAGCATTTGAACTCTGTTTGGCCTGTTCGCTAGCACTGCAGCTTTAATAACCAGCAGCCTTGAAAGTAAACATAAATAACCACGGCTTTGTAATTTCTAATAAATACGATGTGGAAACTAGGGTCGAGGCTCTCAGTTCCAGAAGCTGTTTGTTCCCCTGGTCCCATCTTTATTTTCTCTCTCGTGTCTTTCTTTCTGTCCTTTTATTTCTTCAGTTCTGCGTCGCCTTCCCTTTGTGCAGACTTATTGCTGAGCTGGTCTCAGCAGTGGTGGGTGGCAGAAAGGACCATCTCGGGGTGCAATTCACTCTCCAGGGCTCCCTGTGGGCTCAGCCGCCCCTCTGCTGCTTCTCCACCTGGCTTGCCCCTCCTCTGCTGAGCAGGGCCATCGTGTGCGGGGAAACCCACCCTCTGCTCACCGACCTTGGCCAAGGTGCAGAGGCCTGAAGGGTCCCGGGGCCCAGGTGAGAGAAGGATGAAGCCAGGGCACGGAGTGCCCCTTGGCAGCCCCTGCTTGCAGCCTGAGCCAGGCAAGCGTCCGCAGCAGGACGGTGGCAGCCCTGATCCAGAAGCCAGGCGGGCACAGTGGCCCATCAGGCGGGCCTGAGTCACAGGCGCCATGTTCTGGAATCTTGTGGCACCAGAACAGACCCAACAGAGCTGGGCGAATGGGTGCGTGCCTTCATCCACCGCTTCCACGGCCTCGGCCAGGGCCTGGGAAATCCAAAGAGAGCTCCAGTCAGCCTCTTTTCTGGTCCGTCTCATTCTGGAATGCAAGGAAGGCAGACAGGCCTCGATGGCGCTGACAGCTCTGAGAGCAGTGCCGTGCACGCTAGAGAAGGGCGCAGGGAGTCCCAGGTTGGAGGGTGCCTGGCCTTCCCCACAAAGGCCTGGAGCGGCCCTTGCCAACGCCCACTCCGGGTCTGCTAGGAGCATCAGGAACCTTGGAGCCGCAGAACCCCACCTGGCTGTCTCTCCTGCCTCCAGCATCGGCCGCAGCCGCCAAGCGCTCTGCAGATCCACCCCGCGGTCCCCTTCCCCCTTCCCCTTTGCCCCCCTCTGCCTAGTCACACTCGCTCAGGCAGGGACACGTTCCCTGTCCTAGGTATCAGAGCAGGAAAAGCCCTTCTAGAGACGACGAGGGGGAGAGCCAGGCTCCACAGCCTGAACCACTGAGGAATACTTGGCTCAGCTCCGAGTGCCGGGCCTGGGCTGGGGCTGAGGTCACAAAGGTGTCCTGGATGCTGTCCCTGCCTGCCCACCAAGGATCCCAGACTGGCATGAGGGGCACGAGTGAAGGGGCCACCACAGAGGCAAAGGTGGGCAGCCACAAT
Organism: Dasypus novemcinctus; assembly: GCF_030445035.2. Taxonomy (NCBI): domain Eukaryota; kingdom Metazoa; phylum Chordata; class Mammalia; order Cingulata; family Dasypodidae; genus Dasypus; species Dasypus novemcinctus. The sequence goes on from NC_080690.1 coordinate 15,595,344, forward strand.
TCTTGGGGGTGGGGTGGAGCTCGTGAGCTGTGTCGGGAGAAGCTCCCCCCACTTGCCCCCATTTGTACTTTGCCTTCTAAAGGGTCAAGTTGCCTGCACAGCATGCGGGGCCGATGGTTGCAGCCCGAGCCGGCCCCATGGGCTGTTCACAGAGAGCCTGAACCCCGCGGACCCTCTCTCAGTGGAGTCTCCATCGTGCTGTGCAAAATGCAGGTGAGAACCAAAGTAGTTAATGACGTGCCTGTAAGATAAAGGAATGGCTCTCTCAAGTACTCTTTATTTTGTTTGCCTTATGCTTGTCTTGTTGCCTATGCTGTCTTTGTGAGTTTATGTCTAGGGCAGTGCCCCTCTTCACACGTCTCCTAGCTGTCCTAAGCATAACCACTGCTGTGGGAACCGGGGTTGGCAGCGTATACCCAATCCCAGCAGGTCTACCCTAGAGTCAACCACCCGCATAAAAGAACTCAAGGAAGAATGCTGTTTCCCGTCAACTTTGGGAGGAGGCAGCTTCTGAAGGCACCTGGCCTCTCACTCTAGTAGTCCAGCAAGTCATGGCTGGCCCGCATTATTTTGGGCCTGCTCACCACATCCTCTTTATCCTTTTAGTGGGACCATGTATCTTCAAAATTCTAATTAAGTTTATTTCTTACAGAATCAATGCCTTGTTAGTCATGAGGGGATTTCATTCAGTTCCAACCAGGGTGTGAGACCCATCTTCCCTCAACCTCAATAGAATAACCCTATGGCCCTAACCAGCAGCAAGTAACTACAGAAGAATGACCATTGCCCCTCATCACCCACTTAAGATTAAGGGTGTGGACTCTCTGAGGGGGGAATTGAGGCAGGATAGTACAGTGAAAGGGGGAAGGTGGCTGGCCCAGCAGACAACATGGCCGACAGACCCAAGAAGCTCCTCTTCTCTTCAACCCCACCCGGGGTCCTTTGATCCTGCCCCGGGCTCTCCTGTGGCTCCTCGGAAGACATGAAAGACACAGGGTTGTCAAGCCTGAAGGAAACTTCAAGGTCGGCTTCTTGAGGATGGTGAGTGATGCTGATGTGCAGGCCCAGCTACAAAATCTGCAGGGCCCAGTGCAAAATGAAAAGGTGGGGCCCCTTGTTTCAAATGACTAAGGGGACAGAAGATCATGCACCAAGCGTGGGGTCCTCCTGAGGGTGGGGCCCTCAAAGCCAGCCGTGTGTCTGGGAGCCTGGGGAGGCCGTCCTAACCGCTCTTGCTGTCTGGTGTCCCCTCTATCCCTTCTTTAAACTTCAGGTCCAAAGAGGCAGAGCATGTAGGCACCAAGGTCCTGGGATGGAGCCAGGCTCCAGGCTCTCAGCACACAGGTCCCTGCTCATCCTTGTGGACATGCCTCTGGACTCATTACAGCCAGGTGGTTCCTGCCCCACCCCAGATATGACCTCAGACTTTCCTGCAGAGAACCCTCCCCCAAACGGTATGAGGAACCAGCCAGCTGCCCTCTGGGTCACTGGAGAATCCGGACTGATCTGAGCCTTTCTCTGTCCAAACGGTAATGGGAGTTGTGTCCTCAGCTGTCCCTGGTTTCCCTAAATGCTTCTCTGCACAGTTTCCACTTAGTCCATGGAACTTACCAGCCTCATGCATGCTCCCAGCAGGAGTCTCCGCTCAGCCTGGCCACCCATGGAGGACAGAGTCCTGCTTCTGCTTCCCTAGCCCTGGCTGTCCAGTAGGAACAGGGCTGGAGAATTTAGGACTCCTTTGTATTTCCTTCTCAAAAATCTCTTGGTACAGCTGGGCCCTGAGCCTCAGCAGAGTTGCAACCCCTACTCTCCAGTTCATTGAACTCACCCAGGACAACTGGCAAGGAGGTAAGGATGGACAACCACCACACCAAGAAACCAAGAGTGTCCACAACTGCAAGCAAGAGAGTCCCATCCATTAGCCATATGGGATTGAAGCCCCCTCTCAATTAGAGGTGGAGAGTGGGCATCACCATCCCAGAATTCTCAGGATTGGGGAATAAAATATGGGCAAGTGGACTTACTGGTATTCTACTATAGACTTATTGTGATTCTAGCAATGGAAGAAATTATATCACCGATGTGCAGACAGTGGTGATAAGTGGTGCTGAAGGCAGGGAGAGGGAAAAAGAGGTGTAATATGGGGGAATTTTAAGAACTTGGAGTTGTCCTGAATGACATTGCAGGAACAGATGCAGGACATTATATATATCCTGCCATAACCTACAGAATAGAGTGGGAGAGAGTGTAAACTACAATTTAAACTATAATCCATGCTTAGTGGCAATGCTCCAAAATGTGTTCATCAATTGCAATGAATGTACCACACTAATGAAAGAAGTTGTTAATGTGGGGAAAAGTGGGAGTTATGGGGAGTGGGGCATATGGGAATCCCTTATGTATTTTTTTTTACAGAGTTTTGAATTTTTTAATCCCCCCTTGTGACTTTTTTTTTTTTTTTGCATGCTGTCTGTTCTCTGTGTTCATTTCGCTGTACGTTCTTCTCTGTCTATTTTATTTATTTTCCCTTCCCTCCTTGCAGCTTGCTTGCTGTCTGCTCTCTGGGTTCATTTGCTGCCGGCTCTTTGTATTCTTTTGTCTTCTTTTGTTGTGTCACCTTTCGTTGAGTCAACTCTCCTCAGCGTCTGCGGGCTCCTTGGCGATCCACAGCACGCAGGCAAGTCTGCCTTCACAAGGAGGCCCCGGGACGCGAATGGAAGGCCTCCCAAATGGTAGACAGGAGCCCAACTGATTGAGCCACAGCTGCTTCCCTCCCTTATATTTTTTTATGTAACATTTTATGTAATCTAAGTATCTTTTAAAAATAAATAAAAAATACATTTTTAAAAAATCTCCTGGGAAGTGGATTTGGCCCAATCGATAGGGCATCCGCCTACCACATGGGAGGTCCAAGCTTCAAACCCAGGGCCTCCTGACCTGTGTGGTGAGCTGGCCCATGCGCAGTGCTGATGTGTGCAAGGAGTGCCGCGCCACGCAGGAGTGTCCCCTGCATAGGGGAGCCCCACACGCAAGGAGTGTGCCCTAGAAGGAGAAAGCTGCCCTGCGCAAAAATGTGCAGCCTGCCCAGGAGTGGTGCCACACACACGGAGAGCTGCCACAGCAAGATGACACAACAAAAAGAGACACAGATTCTGGGTGTCGCTGACAAGAATACAAGCGGACACAGAAGAACACACAGTGAATGGACACAGAGAGCAGACAACTGGTGGGGGGGGGGGGGGGGAAGGGGAGAGAAATAAATAAAAAATAAAAATACCTTAAAAAAAATCTGCTAACACTTAGTCCATATGCTTAATCAGCAACTGTATAATTCTACCATACACCTTTTTTTTTTTTTAACTTTTTAAAAATTGTGGTTGAGGGGCTCCTAATTTGAACTCTAAATCTGTTAAATTCACCTTGATAGGAACTGATAAAACATGACTGGCCTCTCTAGTGACGAGCCTGGCACCAGGAGTACCCCATACACCAGCCTCCTGAGGCCCAGAGTTCTGTCCAGCCGGGGTGCCGAGCGTGGCCCCTGCCTCCTGCTGGGGGCCCGTGGCCTTGCCGGATGCTTTTCTTTCCTGTGTCTGTGAGGTTGTCTGCCTGAGCGCCACCATTGCATGAACTTTCAAGCTATTAGGTAAAATGAGCTTGCTTTGCTCCTCCCTCCAGCCAGCTGGCTCTTTCAGATGCGCCACCCAGCAGCTTAGCACAGAGGCAGGTGTGGGGCGTGGGCCTGGCAGCCGCAGGCCAGTGGGCAGGCAGAGGCTGCCTCCTGGCTCTGTGTCCTGGACTGGCAGCAGTGGGGGCACTTGAAAATTCACCCTGACCGGGGCCGGGTGTCTCTGAGGACCCAAAGATCCCAGACATCCCTCCTTCGGGCTTTTGACGGTAAAATGGCCAAATTCCAGGGTCTGGGATGGGGGGGGGGGGGATTCCCTGGTCGGTTTGTTTTGTTTTTAAAGGGTGTGACCTGGGCACAGTCCTGGGTAGGTGGGCCCAGGCCCACAGGAGGCCTGGCCGGGCTGCCTGCTGACTGGAGTGGGCGCTCCACTTCGTGCCTTCTGGGGAGCACTGCCCACTGCCCAGAGCTGAGGAGAGGGGAGCTGAGGAGAAGAGGCTGAGGAGAGGAGGCTGAGGAGAGGAGGCTGAGGAGAGGAGGCTGAGGAGAGGGGAACTGAGGAGAGGAGGCTGAGGAGAGGAGCAGGGCGGGGGCTGCCAGGAAGCCGGGGCTCGGTGCACTCAGCCTCTTCTCCCGCCCCCCTTCCTTGTCCTCTCACGCTCTGCGCTGCTCTCGTGCTCTCTCTTTAGATTTAGACATGGCTGGAAAGCCCAGGCCCAGTCAGGCCCAGCCAGGCCAGAGGAGGCAGCATGGCACAGCCGTCTTCTGGTGAGTCTTTCTGGGCTTGCCTGCTGGGGAAGTGGAGGAGGGAAGGAGGCTGGGGGCTGGCTTGTTTGGGGCTCTGGGTTCACCTGAGTTGGGACAGGGACCCCTGGGAGGTTCGCTCAGCCTGTTGGTCACCCGGGAGACATAAGCTCAGGCTGCCTGGTTCTACCCACGGTGGCACCTGAGGAGGTTACGTCTCCCTCAGCTCGGGTGTTGTCCATGAACTGAGGAGTTGACCCAGCTCATTCCAAGGCCCTTCTAGCCACTACTCTGTTGACAGAGACAGGGTGGCCCTTCTCCTGCCTGGAGCCACGGGACATGGGTTCTCTGAGGGCAGCCTCATCTGGGGGAGGTGGGGGCACCTGGGGGCTTTTTCCAGGTATAGAAGTTTGGAAAGTAGCAAATGAGAACTTTTCTGGCTGAGATCTTGACCCTACCTTGGAAGCTTAAAAAATTTTAAAGAAATCTCCATTTCAGAAAGGTGCTCACCGACTTCTCTCTTCTCCGTCCCCTCAGCTGGGCATTCATCACGGCCGCACGCAGCTCCTGCCTTGCCGTGGGCTTTGGGTAGTTTCTGTTACTGGAGGTGGGGAGCAGAGGGGGCGGTGGTTGCTGTTAGGCACAGCACTGCTGCACCCACCTGGTCCTGATGGCCCCAGTCTCTTGGATTTTCGCTTTGCACTATCTCCCTGGATGTGGGATGGCAGCCCGGAATGTGGGCTGCTCTGAGATGTCTCTGTACCTCCGGGTTACCCTCGAGAGAGATTAGGCCAACTCTCCTTGCCAGCTGCAGCCTGAGTCACCCTGTAGTATATCAGTGTGGGAGGCTTTTCCCCTGCTTTTCTTTGGGGCTGATTAATGGGATGTGTACTTGTGGGAAACTCATAATTTTTTAAACTTGCATTTCTTCAGTGCCAAGCTGCATGTGACTGCGTGTTTTGTCCTGTTGTGTGTGAGAGTCTTATCTAGAGGAGTCTGTTTACATGGTTTTGTAATTGTCTGTCTGATGGAAGGTAAGAGATTGTCACAGTCACCTCATGTTTTTTAACGTGGCCATCTTTAAGGCTGGTGAACCCCTTCCTTACTTCCTCAGTTTGTCGTCTTCTTCCAGTTTCATGTTTCCTGCTTCATCTCTTTGCCCAACAAGTCCCAGGGGAGCTTTGGGGTAGGGTCACACATAGGGGGAACTGGGGAGCAATGGAGAGTGATGACATCTGTCCCACAGGGGCTCAGAGTCCACTCAGCGAGCACCTGGCATTCAAGGTCAGGTGCAGAGGCAGCCTCCTCAGGACCCACTTGTCCTCAGGGTGCCCAGGGGCTCGGGCAGCAGTGGGTGGGCAGCTGTCCTGGCACCTCTGGCCCCTTGGGGTGGTGCTCAGCAGAGAGGCAGGCTGAGGGTGGGGTTCCGGTGAGCACTGAACTGCTGGATGAGTACTCCGTGAGAACTGGTCGAGTCCAGGCCACGTGGCTTGGGCCTCAAAATCGAATTTGTCAACGTGGAGGGAAAGGTTTGCGGTGGAAAGACTGCCCCAGGTCCGCTGCCCCTTACTCCTTAGCCTGGCCCTGGGCTTGAGCTCTGCCCTCAGCGCCATTCAAACGGCGCTTTTTGTTTCCCTTTTTGTGGGCAGTCCCTGCTTGCAAACTGTATCCATTACCGCAGGTGACCAGGTGAGGGCTGCGGTCGCCGAGCCGGTGTGAGCAGAACACTGCTCCTTTGGACAGATGGCAAGGCCCCCGTCTCCCGGCACGTGCCTCTGGCTGAAGTGTGGGGGACAAAGGAAGGCAGGACAGGGTAGTTCTGGGAAGGACTGCCAGAGACCCCCTACCGGCAGCAGGCGCTGCTGAAACTGCGCATGCGCCCTGACCTCATCCTGCCTCGGTCTCAACTTGGGCAGTTCCCGGTGCTTGGCGAGAAGTCGCAGAAGCCTCTGCTCTCAGCAGTCAGTAAGATCCCATTCTTTCATAGGGCTCTTATCTGGCTACTTTAAAAAAAAAAAGAATCCACATTTAAAACAGTAATTTTAAAGAATAGGAATAAGGAAGGATAGGATACAAAAACTTGCTTTTTGCATTGGCCGGGAATCGAACCCGGGCCTCCCGCGTGGCAGGCGAGAATTCTACCACTGAACCACCAATGCTCTGGCGAACGTGCTTCTTCCCCAGTGGCTCAGGTGGTCGACCTAGAGGCCCCGCGGGCATCTGCGCTCCACCACAGTGCCCTGAAGGTAGGGACGGGTGGGGGAGCCCTCTCAAGCCTCCTTTGCTGTCCTGGATCACTTTCCTTACCCCGAAGATGGGCTCCGACGACCGGAATCGGGATCCTGCGGAACTCCAGCAGCGAGCGGCTCCGGCCCGCCCACCCGGACCTACCAAAGCCAGAAAGTGGGCGTGGGAGGGCCAGAAGTCTCGCCTACAGGGCTGCGGACCCTGCGGATAGAAGGGGAAGGGGCTAGGAGAGCCCGCCTCCCCCCTGCCCCGACCCCCGAGCGACCGTATCCTGCTGTCTGAGGTGGGACTGGAAGTTCCTCCAGATGTGATCCCGCAAGGCCCAGCCCAGGACCCGGCCGTCCCTCTGCACCCAGAGCCCCCACGCCCACCACCGTGGGGCAAGTTTCCTGAAGCGCACGAGAAGGGGGTGAGGCCTGGCCGTGGGAGTCTGGGACCTTTTAGACGCGTCCTCTCCCGGGGCTGGAGGGAGCAACCGGAAGGCGGCCGGGCCCTCACCCTGCCTGGCGGGCTGCCAGCACGGACTCCGCATCCTGGCCATTCCCACATGAGTATTAAAGGCTCTCACACCCCCGCCGTGGCTTTGGGCCCTGATTTGCCTCTTCCCTTTCATCCTGTGCCAGACTAAGATCTGAAATGTCAGCAGCACCGGGATTAGGCAGGGCAGCCTTGCGAGGGCCTGGCTCAGGCTGGGGTACCAGGTAGGCTGCTGGCCAGAAGGCCGCAGGCGATTGCCCCTCTCCTGCCGCCCAGGGCCAGCTGGGGGAAGCCGATTTGCAGGAACTCTGCTAGCACCTTGCTGTGGTCTCCCAAAGTGACCCTGGGCAAGTCCCCAGGGGCTCTTCTGATGGAGAATCCTGGGACAATAAGGCAAACTGCAGGCTCCCTAAGTTAAACTGGGCATGGGCAAGGATTCTGACCCTGGGCAGTGACACTTCCCTTTTGTCTCTGCAGCAGCAACTACAACCTGGACTCCAGGCTGTACCGGGAAGACGCCCCCTACAGGTGGGTGGGCCTACCTTGGTCCTCTGGGCAAGCAGGTGGGCCTGGTGGGCCTGACACCCTCTCTGGCCTCTCCCTGTAGGGTGTATGAATACCAGAGGATCCCCCCCCTCATCAACCATGTGCCTGTCAAGATCAGGAGGACCCACATGGGCATGGGGGTCAAGAGCCGCTTCAGTTCCCACAAAGCCCCCAAGAACAGCCACCTGGCTCCGGGGCAGATAAAGCGTGAGTGAGGAGGCCTGCCCCTTACCTGACCAGCAGTGAGGCCAGGAGTGCTGGCAGCACCCCCTGGACCCTGAGCCAGCGTGGACACCAACTCCAGCCCCTCTCCCTGCAGTCCGGACTGAGGACCTGTGCTCCATCAGGGGGGAGCTGAGCCAGATCAAGGCCCAGGTGGACAGCCTTTTGGAGAGTCTGGAGCACATGGACCAGCAGAGGAATAAGCCTGCAGGTCATGCTCCCCCAGGTGACGGTCCCAGGTGGAGTCTCTTGGCAGGGCTCCAGTTCCCCCACCCTGAAGGAGGGGTGCCCAGGGCCATGATTGGACTTTCCCAGTTTGCAGGTCTTCTCCACTGCCCACTGGGACCCACATGGGCATGGGGTCAAGACCACTGTGGCTCAAGGACTCTAGCTTCCGGATTTGACCCTTACTTCACCCACTTAAGCAGCTATCTGGAGCCTGGGCAGTGTCCCAGCCCACCTCCCTCTTGCCCTCTCCAGCCCTAGATGCCCTAGGTCAACACTGCCTCTGGAGTCAGCCAGGACCTCCAAACCCAGCCACTGACCGATGACTCTCCCCATTCAGGGATCAAGGACAGTGAAGAGACCCATGGGGCTGAGGGGTCTACATGCAGAGCCACTGAGCCCCAGCAGGAGCCCAGGGCCCAGAGGGCCCCTCCAGAGCACAACTCAGGGGAGGGAACGAACGTGGAGGAGACAGTGAGTGGTGTGGCCCTCCCCCCATCCTCACCTACTTGCGTTTGGGTCCTGTGGACTCCTTGTGAGCAAGGGAGGGGGCTAGGTTTGTGCAGGAGCCCCAAGTGGTGGGGTGCACAAGACCGAGAGGAAGGATGGCTCTTGCCCGCTTTTTACCCCCACTCTGGGGGTACCAAGGCCAACTGCTGGCTGAAACACCACCTCCTTCTGATAGACAGGGGAGTTGGGGGAGGATGCATTGAACTTTATAAAGGGAATGTCACTGGTGTGCCCCATGGTCCAGCCTCCTTGCATGAGAACCACCTGATGAGCTTGTTAAAACCCAGATTTCTTCACCCCACCCCCAACCAACTACCCCAGGACCCTTGAATTATCTGCATTGCTCAACATTCCCCAGGGAAGCTGTGGCACACACTGGCCTCCCTGGATGGAAAGTATGGCCAAGTCTGGAACCAATATAAGCCCTTTGTGCAGCATTAAAGGCCTACACTACTTGCCCCACCTGCCCCACCTCCCCTATCAGTGGCCCCAGAGGTAGTCTGTCTGCATTGCTTTGTGAGCCTTCCCAGCAAGACTGTGGCTGCTGGGGCCTGGCAGCAGAGAGCTTCCCTTCCTCCAGCCTGCCCCACTCTGCCCGTGGCCTGCTGGGCTCAGGAGAGCCCTCATCCCTGTCCAAGGTCTGAATCATCTCCAGTGGGAAAAGGAAGGACTAGAGGGAGAGAATGCTTTCTCTTGCCTGGTGGTCCCAAGTTCCTGAGTACCAGGAAGTCTAGAGTTAACAGTGGGCTGTCCCAGCAGAACTTCACAAAAGGCCGTCCTTTTTCTAGCCAGAGTCCTCTTTTTTGTCCTACAGGTGAAGAATCACACACGGGACTGGTAGGGCAGCCAGTAGGGGGCTGGAACCCTTCCCAAGCGGCTCTCTTCCTTGCCTCCCAGGGAACTCCAAGCAATGAGAATGGTGGAAAGGCTTGGCCAGACCAGCCAGGAATCCTCCCACAGCTTTGGACATCGTGTTTTCGGATGATTATGCGGGGGTTGGCAGGGCCAGGGGAGGGAGGAAGCCTCAAAAAGCCAAGGCCTGGTCTGGCATGGGGCAGCTGGGTGGGGTCCCCAGGAGCCTAGGGCATTCCCAGCCCTCTCTGTGTGCAGATGCTGCTCTTGCAGCTCTTGTCCCTTCCCAGTGTCCCACCAGTTGCTGGGTCCAGCAGTCCTGTGTGTGGAGTATCATGCAGCTGCCAGGTCCAGGGAGCTTTCTCCAAGCACGGTGGTGCACAGGAAACATAAGGGTATCCCTGCAATCCCCTCCCAGTCTGAATGAATTGTTGGGACCTGGGTGTGTGCCTCACAAAACCCCTTTTGGTTCTAGACTCCCCATCCTCCGGACTCAGCCATCCTTGAGACTAGGTATATCATTTTTATGCCATTTCTCTCTTATCTCTTGCTGGTGTGATACTATGTATTCAGGAACTGCTCTGGAAAATGTAATTAAGTCAGAAGTAATAAAATAAAATTCACATTTCTTTTTTCTGGTCAGGGTTCCTGATGTGGTCTCAAGAGCCTCATTCTGGTCCTTGGACTGTCCAAAGTCCAGCCTTTCCTAGAAGTTAAGCCCTCAAGAAACTAAGCATGTCATACCAAGCCAGGGTGCAGAGAAGGGCTCAGGCTGCATCGCTTTCTGAACAGCGGTCTTGCTTGCCTGGCTTCCTCCAATCCAGGCCTGAGCTCAGACCTGCAGGGCTCAGGAGCCACAGGGCAGAAGACATCAAATGGACAGTCAGGCCAGCTCTGCCCCAAGGATGGTCAGGCTGTATCTGGTTTCCCAATATCCAAGGGCTCTTATTCCTGGCAATTCATCTGTCCTCTTCCAAGCCTGAACTCCTGGGCCAAGTTCCCGGGGATACCAGGACATGAAGGCAGTCTAGGGCCCCCCACTGCTTCTTAGAGGCCTGTGGCTGTGCTGCTCTTCCTGTGGCACCTGGAAGGATGGGATCTGGTTTCCACTGCTCAGCCCTGCAGTGTACTTGGCCAGTCCCCAGCACTGAATCCAGGGGGTAGGAGGTACACATACAGAAAGCCACACAACTTCCCCCAACTCGTCATAGCTCAGCAGTTGCCCTCACTCTGGTACTTGGAGGGAAAGCCTCCCTTCCAACACAGCCCCTGCAACTGCTTCAGATATTTCAGCCTGTCTTCTGGTCAGGTAGGCCTAAGGGACAAGAAACACACTGCAATGCTGTCCAGAGTCCTTGGCACCAGAGGTCCAAGAACACACTACTCAAAGAGCCTTTTTAAAAATCCTGTACCAAGAAGAACCATAACAAAAGACATTTTTCAGATGTAAAAGGATTTCTGTTTTGTTTTAGCTCAGAAAGCACCCTATCCCCTAACCACCCACTCAAAAGCAGCCCAGCAATATAGGAGGGAGTCAATGGCCAGCCTGCTCCAAATCCCATTTTCCATATAAGTCACTTCCAACCTGAAGCCAGGCCGAATTCACAGGTTTCTTCAACAAGGTCGTAGCTGGGAGCCAGCTCAAGTAGAAAAGTTCCTAATTCTTACAAAGTTTTGTAGAAACCTGTGCCAACAGCTGTCCAATGTGCATCAGTTCTGTGTGGAAAGGGGAAAGCTACTGCCAAACCCTGGTCTCTCCAGATCCTTTCAGGTTCTCGGCTGCTGTCTGGCGTGGGTCCTTTTTGGGGGCAGCAGCAGCACGGTCCCTCGGTGTCTGTCGCTGCTCAAGCCTCTGGGCTCAGGGAGGGGCAGAGGCACCCCTCCGGCGAGCAGCCCTCACTAAACACTGCTGCAGCACGGGGTAGAGGCGCTGGCAGCCTTCCAGGCCCAGGCGCACCGCCTCGGCCCAGCTCTCAGTCGGGCCACCCTCCCCGCTGCCCAGCAGCCCGGCCACCTGGTTCAGCACTGGCATGAGCGCCACGGTAAGGCCGGCGGCCGCGCGCTCCTCTTCGAGCCGCGTGGGGTCCAGCAGCCAGGCGGGCGCGGGTCCCGGAGCACGGCTCAGGCCGCAGCCCACCACCAGGTCGTACATCTCGATGCCCGCGTCGGCCAGGGCGAGCGCAGCGGCCGTGAGCGCGGCGGCCAGCGCCGAGCCGCCGTCCTCGAGCAGCAGCGCCGACACCTCGAGCTGCGCGCGCGGGTAGCGGCCCAGGCGCACGGCCGGCTCGAGCGCCTCCTGCAGCGCCAGCGCCAGCTCTCGCTCCTCGCCGCCACCCGGGGGCGCGCGGCGCCGGCGGCCAGCGAAGGGCGCGCGGCGGAAGTCGCAGAGCAGGCGGCCGCGCAGTGCGGCCGGGGCCTCGCCGCCCGCCCCGGCTGGGCCGCCGCCGCGCTCGCCGCCTTCGGCCTGGCGCGGGCCCGACACGGCGCACAGCACCTTGGTGCCGCCCGCCTCCAGGTAAGCCGAGCCCTTGGCCTGACTCAGCAGCCCGGCGCGCGCGTACACGGGCCGCAGCCGCGTCGGGTCGCGGGCGGCTGGCGCCTCGTCCTCGTCGGCAGCGTACAGCTGAGGTGGCTGCGACTCCTCGGGCCCGCGGATGCGGCGGTGGTCCCCGGGCATGGCGGCTCCGGCCGTGGGAGCCACTTCCGCCCGTCGGCCCTGCCTCGCGTGCCGGCTCTTCCGCCCGTTTAAAGACACGCGCTCGCGCGAGGGCTCTCGGGAGCGTGGCGGCCGGGCACGGCGTGGCCACAGCGCCCCCTGCCGCCTTGGAGGGAGAAAGGCGGCCCTGCCGAGTCCCAGGTCTGCGGCCGGACGCTCAGGGTTCGATGGGTACGACCCATGCAGCAAGCCACGGACCTGGGCCGGCTGACCTCTGGCCTCCCAGGCCAGGACGCTCCGAGAGCGTCCGGTCCCCTACTCCTTTGTGGGTTGTGGTTAATTTTGCATTTATTTGCTGATTATTTTATGTCGTGTTCCTCACTGCTCTAAGGGGGAAGGACCTTTTTTTTGTTCTCTTGTACCTTTGTATCGAGCTCCCTCGATAGAATTTTCTCCCCACACTAGACTGTGTAATCATCTCACATGGAGGTACTTGTTGAAGCCATGACCTCACCCCCATGCCTGTCACAGTCCTGCCTTTCCTCTCCCTCCACTCTGCCAACAGGGCTGAGTGACCTTGGGCCCCAGAACCCCCCTGCTATACCCCAAGGATATTCACATAAGCTGCCATCAGCAAGGAGCACCTTTTAACCTCCCCTTACACTACTTTTTCCAAATCCAGATGTCTTTGGACTCAGGCAAACTGGACTCTGGGCCAGGCCAGTCTCCACCATCACTGTCATCTCTGGGTTAAGGAAGCAGCAGTGGTAGATCAGGGGAGAAGCAACGGCTGCACCCTAAACACCTCCTATACCAGAGAGCACCTGACTTCACAACCCCATCTTCATAGCAATAGCTGCAAAGGAAGGGGAAATGGGACACTAGAGAGGGTCTCCTATCAGAGGCAGCTCTCCAAGAAAAGGGGAGGGGAATGTTTCCAGTAAGCCTACAGATCACCATTTGATTTATTAGTGCCCCCTCTCCATCTCACCCCACCCCTTCTGCCTCCACCTCCACATGTCTCAAGGCAATCCCAGAGACCATTCCCAGAGTTCAGAGGGTCTGAGCCTGGACACGGCAAGGATTGGTTATTTCAGCCAGGAGCCAGCTACAGCCAGTGTTTAACTTATTACACAGACACCCAGAGAACTAAGGCTGTCATACAGCAGGTACCTGGGAGGGTGGGGGAATCATCATCAAATATTGCACATGGTCCTTTTATTTTCCGCAGCAAAAATGATCCCTACTGCAGAACCAGAAGCCTCAAGTCTGCAGAGAACTACACCTAGACAGGAGGCATGACGACGATAAATAGCAATCCTGGGGTAGTGGTTCAAGACAGATGGTGCTGATGCATAGGGCTCAGGGCAGAAATGTAAAGTGAGCACTAAGTCACAGGACAGGACAGCTCCCAGGCTGTGTTCCAGTTATTGCTGGGTTAGGAGGACAGATGAAGCTCCTTAAAGGTCCCACGATTTGAATGTCCTTGTGGGGGATGGAGAGCTCCTGGATGGACAGATTCATCTGGATCATAAGGAGATGCTTCCCAGGGGAAGCCACCACTCCTCTCAGTTCTTCACATCTCCCAGGCGGAGCTGGGCAAAGGAGGTGGCCAGCTGCAGTGCCTCCTGCAGGCAGCCCACATTCTTGCCTGTGGCCTGGGCAGACACGTCTTTGCCACCACCTTTGCCATCCATCAGGTCTGACACCTGCTGCACCCATTCACTGGCCTTCAGGCCCCGGTTGGCTGCATTCTGGAAGACAGGAAGAGAAGTGGGAGTTAAGAGGATAGGACTGAGGGGGGGAGAAGAGAGATAAAGGACCCAGAGATACCAACTCCTACACTGGCTGATGGCCACTGAGTGCGTTCTGAGGCAAAGCTAGGTATCCAGCAGTTGGTGCAATGAGACCTATTCACCAAAGAGAAGGCCCAAAGGTATGGGGTGCTGGCAGAGGTGACCCAACAGGTGAGCAGAACAGCTGTCTCTAATGGAGACTGCATAAACATATATGGGCCCTGGGAGCCAAGTGCGAGAACTGAACTCCCTCTGAAAAGCTATAGACGCTTCCCACCATAATAGGGGTTTGCAGGGTTTGGAGCAAGGCTGCAGGTAGTTCTTACCTGGGGGACTTGACACAAGCATATGATCTTGCCAGCCTCATTATCCACTGTGAAGAGCATGGCAGATGTCTGAGGGGAATGTGTCTTGAAAAGCTTCAAGGCTTCATTCAGAGCCTGTGGGGCACACTTAGTGTCAGGGCCTGGCTGGGGGAGCTCATGCTCTCCTGCAGCAAGTTTGCAAAACTCAACTGCCCTCTGAGCACCACCCCCTGCTCTGCCCTCCAAGAGCAAGTGCTGGTCCCTGGAAGAGGAGGAGGAGCACGGGGACTTGCCCACACTTGGGCTTCAAGGTTTGCCTATGGCCACCAGAGCTCTCCATGGCTCAGGCTAATCTCAATCCCAGGCTGTGGGCTCTCAGGCAACCACTCTGCTCATGGTCACAAAGCCCATCCTGCAGCCACCAGAGGGCTGAGGAGACTAGGAGGGAAGGGGACAAGTGACGGAAGCGGCAGCACAATGCCCGGACCCCCGCCCTTGAGGATGCCTTGGCTGAGGCGCCGCTCTCCATCTCCAGGATGACAAGGGGCTGGTTGGGGTGGCTGTCAATGAGCTGCTTTGTCTTCTCCAGCACCTGCAAGGAAGGAATTCAGAAGAGAGGGCTTCATATCCCAGGACCAGACTCTGAAACCTAGAGAGCAGTAGTCCCAGGCTTGCTGAGTAAATAAATCCTTTTTGCTCCCTTCCAGCTACCAGCACAGCCAGCACTCACTCTCTTCTGGATATCGGCTTTGCTAGCCCGGTCTAAGTCATCCATCACTTTCTTCAGGGACTTGAGATGTTCCCGCAATTCATCCTTCTGCCACTGAGGGACAACTGCAGTGGCCAGTGCCTGGAACCAGAACAGAAAGACTCTTTGGACCTAGGACACAGCGAGCTAGGATGGGAGGCTCCAGCCCACCCTGCTCCTCTGGCTTTGAATACCTACATCTTTGCCAACTCATATTTGACACTGGGGATGGGTGGGTGGGAGGATGTACTGCCCTTGTGACTGGTCACTTTATGAACAACTGCAGCAGCTGTAACAAGCAGGGCTGCAGAGAAAGGGGCAGCATAAAGAGGAGCTGGGCTCCGTGGAAGGCCTGGTCCTTACCGGGCGGTGTGCACAGAGCCTATGGTAGGCTCCCTGGGAAGCCCCTAATATAAAAAGCAACAGGCAAGCTTGGAAACAGTGGGAGCCCATAGCACCATCCCCAACCCATTCAGTGTCCCCTTGTGCTTAGGACGGGCTCTCCTGCTCTCAGCAGTGGAGCAGCAGGCAGGTACCAGGGCTCTGAAAGCCAGAATCCATGGAGTCCCCTTTGCAAGGCTGTGAACCAGCCCCACTCCACTGAGAACCAGAATCTGACTGCCTACAGGGAGAGCTTTTCCAGAACAAGGGTATTCTAATGTCTGATTTAGACCACGCAGGTCCTAGGGGAGAGGGAAGAGGAGAAGTGAAGGGAGGGAGGTCAGCCTTACCTCACCAAGGTCAGCTATTTCCCTCTGCACATCCTTGTTTGGCAGAGTCTGAGCCTTCACTTTGGCCTCCATGACAGACAGTAATTTCTTCAAGCTCTCTGCTTTCCTGAGGGCCTAGGAGGGGACAAATCAGAACTGTAAAACTCAGAGCAGTTAACTTTCAGGTTCACTATTCTTTCCATAAGCAACTATAGCAAGCACAGATAGTATGATATGGGGCAACACACCCCGAGACACCAGATGGTTTCTTCCTTCGTGGAGCAAGTGTTTGTAGGCTCATGTCCCAGAAAGGAGCACCTTCCTCATGCCTGCCAGCAGAAAGCTCTGAACCCTAATCAGCTTCAGGGGGTGACCAAGAACTCACATCAGGAGCCATTTTCATCCCATGAAATGATCACCCCTCAGGCTTTGGCACAAGTTAGGCACAAGCTGCTGTTCCCACCCCCAGAATAACTGTTCCTCTACACAGTTTTTGTACACAGATATGTGCTGGGACAAAACTACGGCTTACTCTCCTAGACATGGATATGTTATGGAGAAAGCAGAATATACATATATATTTAAAGGTTAAACATAAGATAGCATACCACACTAATGAAAGAAATTGATGTGGGGGGAGTGGGGTATATGGCAACCTCATATTTTTAATGTCATTTTTGTGTGATCTATGTATGTTTAAAAATAAAGGTAAAAAAAAGGAAAAAGCAAAAAAATATAAGATAGCACTGGTTACTTTATTCTGTCAGGAGTAAGTGGAGGACATTTTGAGGTGGGGGCAGAGTAATTTGTACTTTCAGTTCTGACTACAGCAGCCATATAACTGTTTGTACCTATAGATTTGCAATGTAGGCCCCTCTTGCCTTGTTCAAGTTAGCCACAGCCAGCCTGACCTACTCACCTTCTGGGCTTCAGCACCTGTGACAGCAACAATCCTTCGGATGCCCTTGGCAATAGCTTCCTCACTCACAATCACAAAAGCTCCTGCATGACTTGAATTCTGCAGGTGCCTGAATCAGAGAACAAAGTTCGTGGTAAAAATGAAGCCCTATGCACCCTGACCTCCTTCATCCTGGGAGCCCTTGGCTAGATGGATGAGTCCTATTTAGCAGTCCCTTCCTGGGAAGCTCTCAAGGGATAAAGTTAGTGTTTAAGGGGATTTCGTTCAGCTCTGGCTGAATGAGGACAAGAGAAGCAGTAGGAAGGGAAAAGAGTCAGAGGAAGCCTGGGTCTAAGAGCATTATGCTGCTAAGCAAGACAATCTTTCTAAGCCTGTTTTCCCATGAATAAAATGGGGAGAATCCTGCCTCCCTAGGCTGTTATGAAAATCAAATGAGATAAATTTGAAAGTACATTCATATGCACACTTTGGGTCCTCTTTGACAGGATATAAGCTATATTCTTCTGCCCTGGCTCAATGGCTAAGAATATTGGAGAAGGATTACTTTTAAAATCTTACCACAACCCCTTAAACAAAGAGTTGTTATTCCCTAGTTGCTCAGAGGACTTCAAACACAACTCTCAAAGTCATTCTGTTAGAGAGATATAAGGTCTTTAAAAGCAGATTCCTGTGTTCTAAAGAATGTAATGCAAACAGGTATTAAGCAGAAGTGGGAATCATTTGAAAACTCAATTCAGCTGGGCAGAGGGAGGCCTGGCCCTTCAGCCCCAGGTCCTGACCCCACCCAGCACAGTGCTCCCGGCTTGCCAGAAGCTTGCAAGAGGCCCTTGACAGACTCTACCATGGCCTTCACAATGCTCTTTCCTCCAGGCTTCCTCTGGAAGCATGAACCTTCCCAAAAAGTCCCTAAGAGCTACGGAGGAACGCAAGCTGACAGAAATAAGTGGCTCTCCCCCCATGCCAAACTGAGCTGGTTCTAACCCCAGGACCTGTCGTAGGGGCTCTGAGTCAACGGAGCTTCATTCCCCATAAGGGAATTAAGTGAGGGCCCCAGGAATGGACAGGGGTTCAGAACCGGATCAGGAGTTTGATGAACACTCCATGATCTTGCTGAAACTTGGGTTGACACCTTCACATCAGCCTTTTTGTTAGGATCCATTCAGGGGGAAAATAACAAGCAATTGTGTGGTATTAATATAGTGTGTTTCTACCTCCTCTTAGGAAGAATAATTCATCACAAACCCAGGAAATGTTAAGGTCAAACACTGAGGGATCTGATCAGAGTACTAGGATGCTAAGATTCTTAGGGATACTATTTGGCAACTGTATTTCTAAGGGCTTCATTTCAACCTTAGAATAACAAGGGTTGGTCTATTATCCACTTCCCTCAAGTGTAAAAGGCAGATGACCCCATCTACTTCCACTCTTCACGAGATACTCACGTTCCCCCACAGAACTCAACAGAAGTGAGGGAGCCAGCAGGGCCAGAGGGGTCATTCAACAGCTCAGACACTGGAATCCCGATGGAGACAACTCGCACAGGGTCAGGATAGGTTTCATCAAACACGGCCCGCAGGCCCTGGATGGCTTTAGCTGCTGCCAGGGGACAATCCTGGGTATAGACAGGCTGCCACGGAAAGACAGGAAAAAAGCTGGGAAAAGGTTTTCTCTGGGGGTCCAGTAGGAAGAGGTAGGGAGTGTTCTTGCAGGCATTACTCTGGGTTTCTAATCCCAGCTCTGCCAATTGTGCCCTGAGCCTCCTGAAATAATGCACCGTGTGTAAAGTCAAGGGGACCATGATAGGATTTTCCAAACATTTTGTTACATAGATGCACTATATGTAATACAGACATAACTAGAAGAGCTCTGCTTGTCCTAAGGAGGGGGTGGAGTAAAGATCTCCCTCCCTTCCTGCCAAAGTCCCCTCTACTGAACACCACCCACTGCCCCCTACCCAGCTTTAAGCAAAACTATGCACAGGACAAAATATGCTTCAACTGAGTGAGAACATTTGGATGGCTGAGGCAAGTGGATAGAAAAGTGATGGTATTAGGAGTGAGGTTCATGGTCTGAAAAGCTTAGATCACCCAACCCACCTTGGCTGCCTCGATCATCTTATTAGTAATCTCTTCTGTCTTCTTGATCTGCTGGGTGGACATGGCTCCCTTGGCAGTGAAGTCAAACCGAAGGCGGTCAGGAGCAACCAGCGAGCCTCTCTGGTCAGCTTCCCCAAGCACCGAGCGCAGGGCAAAGTTCAGAATGTGGGTAGCTGTGTGGTTGCTCATGACAGGTCTCCGTCGGGGCTGTAAAGGGTAAAGCTGGCTGGCGTAAAGGGTGTAACAGACTGCTAGTTATTCCCCAATACCAGTTCACACCTTCTTCCCAAATACTAAAATTTATAGTTGGACACACGGTTGCCCAGAATAAGGGCTACGTTCTCCAGCTTTCCTTGTACTTAAGTGTGGCTAGTGTGGCCGTGACTAAGTTCTGTGAATGAGTTGTAAGCAGAAGTGACGTATATATACGTAAAGGGAAGTGGCATGCCCTCCCATTCCCTTTGTTCATTGCCTAAATCTGGCCCACTGTCTCATAAAGTTTTATTAGAACATAATTATACCGCTTGCTTTGTACATTGTCTATGGCTACTTTCACGCTACAGTGGCAGAATTGAATAGCTGTGATAGAGACCATACTGATCCATGAAGCCAAACTAGTTACTCTGTGGCCCCTTACAAAAAAGGCTTGTAAGCCTTTGGCTTAAAAAATGGATCTGACAGCCAGTAGAGCAATAATTAAGAAAAACTGGGCCCCATGACTTTATGGGACAGAGCCTCTGTATCAGCTTGGAGTTTTAGGTAAGAAATACATTTCTTGTTTTAAGACACTATTACTTTGGATCTCTGCCACAAGAAACAGAACCTATTTCTTAACTAATACAGGATCCTTGCCTCTTGAGATTAACCCAGTGAAAGACAATCCATGAAAACAAGTCTAGGGAAGCGGATTTGGCTCAATGGATAGAGTGTCTGCCTACCACATGGGAGGTCAAGGGTTCAAACCCAGGGCCTCCAGACCCATGTGATGAGCTGGCCCACGCGCAGTGCTGATGCGCACAAGGAGTGCCGTGCCACGCAGGGGTGTTCCCCGCGTAGGGGAGCCCCACACACAAAGAGTGCGACCTGTAAGGAGAGCCGCCCAGTGTGAAAAAAGTGCAGTCTGCCCAGGAGTGGCACTGCACACATGGAGAGCTGATGCAGCAAGATGACGCAACAAAAAGAGACAGATTCCTGGTGCTGCTGACAAGAATATAAGCGGACACAGAAGAACACATAGCGAATGGACACGAGAGCAGACAACTGAGTTTGCGGGGGGAGGGGGCCGGCAAGAGGAGAAAAATAAATAAAAAATCTTAAAAAAAAAAAAAAAAGAAAACAAGTCTATGGAATATCTATTGAAATCGCTGTTATCTGACTTGAGAACTTAGAGATTTAGCTCTTGGTTACACACCCAAAAACCCAAATGCACCAAAATTTACTACTGCATTCTCCTTATTTTGTTTAGGAGTAACAACAATGGTGACCCAATATAAAGACAAAGGAAGAAATGATTACTAGCCAGGTCCAATGCTGGCCAGCATAATGTAACTCACCTCATCAATAAACAGCCGGACCTGATCCCCCACTTTTAGGGTGCCATAGATTGTCCCTATGTGTAGCACATATCCTCCTCGCACCTGAGCATTCTTCACTGTAAACTCAGTTTTCTAAGAAGGGTCAAAGAAGATAAAGTAAAAAATAATATTAGTACACACACACACAATACACAGACACACATATTCAAGTTCTCTAAAACTCTCCTTAATGGGATGTATGTGTACACATTGGTACAATTACATACCATTGTATACATATACTCTTTTTTTATATATAATGTATATGTATACACACACATACATGCACAACCATCAAAGAATCTGAGAAAATCTGAAAGCCATTGTAGAAAATCAGAGCCCCAAGGAGACTAAGTAGCTTATCCAAGATCACAAATTCAGTGGTGGCAGAGCTGGAGGCTAAGTTTTCTACAAGATGCCTGCCCTTCAGGGAGCTGCCCCTCCTTATTTGTGAGAAAAGCATACAGGAACCAAGGATCCTCCTCCAAGGTACCTATGGCCATGAAAGCGATATGGTCCAAACAGCAGCCACCACCCCTTGTCTTCAAAAATACTGACCACAGAACCCTACCCTAAGATGTCATGTCTGCACCCCAAATCTCACATTGTTGAGGAGCAATAAAAGCTACCCCAGTCCAGTCCTGTCCCTTTGTTAGATAATCCACCCCCCACATCCCCTCCTTGGCTAAAAAGGACATTGGCTCACATCTTCACTGCTGTCATCAACTTTCACCAGGTAACCTTCATCATAGATCTGCCCTCCTTGCTCGGCATAGAAACAGGTCTTGTCCAGCACCACACCACACTCCTGGCCCGTGGACACTTCTTCTACAAACATCTTATCCCTGCGCAGAGCCACCACTGTAGCCACTGCGTTCTCAAACACTGCTCGATGCAAGATGGAGAGAAGAGGGAAAACAGGGTCACTGACTTTGTTCTCGTGTTCTTAGCAGGGTTTTTTTTTTTTTACTGGATTCTATTTCTTAAACTCTTAGGTCCTAATTTTCTAACTTTATTTGGGAAGCAAGCCCATTAGACTCATGAAAAGGCTTAGGACACTGATTCTCCATCCAAGAATGCAACACTAAGTAGGATGACCCACTGTCCTGGTTTACCTGGAACTGAAGGGTTTCCTGGGAGATAGGACTTTCAGTGCTAAAACCAGGACAGTTTGTCACCCTAACTCTGAGCTAATGAGCAGAAACTTGGTGAAGATGATTAGCAAATATTTAAGGGTAGCGATAAAAATTTCCCTACTCCAAGTTCAATTCACAAAAATTCACAAAGAATATATATTCATTTTGTTGGTTTGCTTGGCTTAAGATTTTTTTTTCCTCTGGCAAATAAAACAATATTTTTAAAAACTCCTACTATTTCTTTTGTTTCTTCTTAACTTTATTGTACTATAATAATGCAAGATGTGGAAACGGACTTTGGCCCAGTGGTTAGGGCGACCGTCTACCACATGGGAGGCCCGCGGTTCAAGCCCCGGGCCTCCTTGACCCATGTGGAGCTGGCCATGCGCAGTGCTGATGCGCGCAAGGAGTGCCGCGCCACGCAGGGTGTCCCCCGCGTAGGGGAGCCTCACGCGCAAGGAGTGCACCCATAAGGAGAGCCGCCCAGCGCGAAGGAGGGAGCAGCCTGCCCAGGAATGGCGCCGCCCACACTTCCCGTGCCGCTGATGACAACAGAAGCGGACAAAGAAACAAGAAACAAGAAACAAGACGCAGCAAAAAAAGACACAGAAAACAGACAACCGGGGGAGGGGAGGGGAATTAAAGAAATAAAAATAAATCTTTAAAAAAAATAATAAATAAATAATGCAAGATGTTAACGATGTTCCAGATAGGGAAAACTGGGTGAACGGTACAAGGGACATTCCTATAAGCTTTTTTTTTGCAACTTCCTATAATATGCAAGTATCTCTGTAAGCATAAAAGTACACAGCATGACTACACAGCACAGCAGGAGAGGTTGTCATACATACTGGATACCTATTCCTTAGACTCATTTCTCGAAAGAACCCTCCTCCCACCCCCCCAAAAAGATCCCCTCAAGATCAGACCTAGAAAGATCAGAGGGCAGGAGGAGAAAAGTAACGAACCATAGCTACCACTGGAGTCCGAAGAGTAATTATATTTTGGGGAATCATCTGTTGCCTGCAGATTCTTTGCCCGGAGCTCTTCAATAGCATAAATATCCAGCATAATGAGGTCTCCTCCTCCAGCTCCCTTGCCCTGTGATTTCAGCTGCAAGAAAAGGCATAAATTACCATGAAGTAAAAAGAACTCTGAAGAATTCAAAATAGAGAAAATAAGACTAATGTAAAACTCTAGAGCAGGTTTCTCAACCTGGGTACTACTGACATTTTGAACCAGATAATTCTTTGCTGTAGGAGGCTGACCTGTGCCTTGGGCATTGGTTGTTGAGCACTATCCCTGACAGTAGGACAGGAGTCCTAGTGTAGGACACCCCCTGCCAGCTGTGACAACCAAAATCTCTACAGAAATTGTCAAACATCCCCTGGGGAGTGAGATCATCCCCAGTTGAGAACCACTGGTCTAGAGAGAAACAGAAATTTCAAAGCCTTTAATGGAAGAAAACTTTGCTTGCTTTCCCACCAAGTTCTGCCTTGGCGGGCACTGGGTTTCCTCCTTACTCCCTCAATTCTTTTTTTTTTTTTTTTTTAAAGATTTATTTATTTAATTTCCCCCCCTCCCCTGGTTGTCTGTTCTTGGTGTCTATTTGCTGCGTCTTGTTTCTTTGTCCGCTTCTGTTGTCGTCAGCGGCACGGGAAGTGTGGGCGGCGCCATTCCTGGGCAGGCTGCTCTTTCTTTTCACGCTGGGCGGCTTTCCTCACGGGTGCACTCCTTGCGCGTGGGGCTCCCCCACGCGGGGGACACCCTTGCGTGGCAAGGCACTCCTTGCGCGCATCAGCGCTGCGCATGGCCAGCTCCACACGGGTCAAGGAGGCCCGGGGTTTGAACCGCGGACCTCCCATATGGTAGATGGACGCCCTAACCACTGGGCCAAAGTCCGTTTCCCCCTCAATTCTTTACCTGCGCCAGTTTCCTCTCCTCTTCAAAGCCATCCATATCTACCACCAAGCCCTTCTCTTCTGCAATCAAGCCAGTGAGATCCACTGGAAAGCCATATGTATCATAGAGGAGCCATGCAGTGTCACCTGCACAGCACAAAGGAGTTGTGTTAGAATGATGTTAATAGCCCCTTCTTTTCCATTCCATGTTCTTCCCTGGAGGATGCTGGGAGTGACAACAAGGATTAAAGAAATGAGGCAAGTTAGTACTGGTTCTATGTGCTTGTCAGAAAATCCATCCATTCTTCTGGAAATGACTTGGAAGCACAAGGGGCTTCCTGGTAAAATTCTGCTTCTTGACCTGGTTCATTTTGTGAAAACTCCTCAAGGTGTCCCCTTATACATTATATTTCAATAAAAAGTATAAAAAGGGGTGCAGTTATGGCTCTAGCCATTGAGTGCCTGCTTCCTACATGGGAGGTCCCAGTTTTAGTCCCCAGTGCCTCCTAAAAACAAAAACAAGCAAACAAACCAAAAAACCAGCTCAGTGGAGCTGATGTGGCTCAGTGGTTTAAGTGCAGGCTTCCCACATAAGTGGTCCTGGGTTCAATCCCTGGCCTGGTATTGCAAAAAAAAGTACAAAAAAATCTTTTGGAATTAATTTTCCCTTCTGGTGAAAATAAAGCAAGTTGCAAGTAGTTTTACCATATGTTCTCATTTCTGCTTGAAAAATACATACACAGATATGTACACAGACACACAAATATGTGGACACACAGATTCACATAATTTGTATATGAATAGAAAAAAATCCCTAATAGTTATGCCAAACTTTTAAGACTTGTAACCCCTGGGAAGCAGGTTTGATAAAAGGGATTTTCACTTTTTGCTTCATATTGTTTGGTATTAGTATGATATTGGTATTGTTTGAATACTTAACCATGATGATATATTACTTTCACAGTTTGTCTATGAATTCCATTTTACGCAGAAAGCAGTGTTAACCAAGCTAAGACCAGCCTTGGGAGACACTGGACTCCACTGCTCATTTGTGAAAAAAGGGCTTGTCTTTCCCAGAAAGATGAAAAACTGCCTGGATGAAGAAAGGAGCAAATTGGTCCTTACCGGGGATGGTCTTGTTGTCTCCCAGGCTCTGAATCTTCCTGTCCAGGATGCGACGTCCTCTGCTGAGAGTCTTGAGAAATTGTACTTCTTCTTCATTAATGATGTCCTTTACCATATCTGGGTCCTTCTTTAGCTCAGGAAATGCATCTCCCTGACAAAGGTGAACCAGGCGTGGGGTACAATGAAGCCAGAGCCTATTTCATGATTCCTCTTAAAGATTCATTATCAACAGTATGCTATATCCCACCCTATCCTTCCCTCGTACAGTATTTGCTTTAGCACAAAAGAGGTAAGCAGGGAAGTGTACCTACCAGGGACTGGACAACAACATCTACTAATGTAGCAAAGAAACCCCTGCTGGCATTGAGTTTCTCATGGGAGTATCGAACAGCCCGGCGAAGAATCCGTCTCAGCACGTACCTGTAAGAGGCAGAACCTAGTCCCCTGGTACACAGCATTCCCAGCTAAGTGTTTTGTACTGGGTCCTTTGAAAGAAACGGGACCAACTTCTTGTCTCTCAGAGACTTTCTTTTATCCTAAGCCTGCATCTTTTTGCATTCCACAAGGTCAGTAACAGTAATTCCAGCATAAAACTTAATAACATACCCACAAATGTGCAACGAGGATGACCTTAGGCAACCCTGGTTTGTCTTCCTTCCACATTCTGCTGACCCAGAAAGGAAGGCAAGAAGTACTGTCCAGGTGGCACACCTGGTACTCGTGATTCTAGGCCCTCCCTGCAACAGAGTTTCCTGGGGCTAATCGATAACAGTTCAGATCCCACCCCCTACCAACAGTATATCAGAAAACCACAAATACAATCTTACAATCTTGTTCTTAAGTAGCAAAGATTTAATACAGTGGCTACTCTTTAATGTGATCTGAAACTTTCTTTATCCCTAAAAAATTAAAATTAAAAAAAAAAAAAGGGAATTCCTCCAACTACCTAGAAAATAAATAAAACATTAATAAAGTAAGGCTTTAAGTTCCAGAGTCAAAAAAGCATGTTGTCAGCTATAACGCTGCTGAAGCGTATAAATACTTACCCTCGCCCTGTATTGTCAGGTCTCCCGCCATCCGCCAGTGCCACAGTGATAGTCCGAGCATGGTCAGCCAGTACCCGGTAGGCCATGTCAATCCCATCAGCATCATCAGCACCAACTTTGCCAGTATATGGCCGGGCACCTGTGCCCTACAGATAAAAACCAAGAGGCAGCCCATCAGGAAACAACCCTTTTGGCCCCACAATGCCTAGGAGGTTCCTAGAGGATTGAGGGAGCATTTGCAAAAACAACTAAACTCTTGCCAAATTCTATAACCCCGAGACAGGTGACAGCAGTGGCAGTACAGAGCTCCAGCCAGTCCCCCTACACTCCACACATCACAGTATCTTGTGTCTAGAGCTTCATGTTGTTGCCAATGAAGAAGGCAGATACCCTTATGAGAAACTAAGGGCAGGTACCCTTAGTTGGGAAAGCATATTGCTGTCTTTGACAACACTGCTGGAGTCCAGCCTGAAAACCTCAATAGAGATTTGCATTGTTTGTTAACACCAGTACCTGCTGAATGGCTTCAAAGTAAGGGACAAAAAGGTCAGTGTCATAGTTGGACATCTTATTCTGCAGCACAGATACCAGTCTCTCCAGGCCCATTCCTGTGTCAATACTTTTCTTGGGAAGAGGTTTCAGAATGCCGTCAGTTTCCCTGTATGATCCAGAGAAAAAGAGGAAGCTAAAACACGGACTTCTGCTTCTCTCTCTCCACTCCCTACTGGATAAAACTAATTAAATAGCAGTTTGGGGAAACGGACTTTGGCCCAGTGGTTAGGGCGTCCGTCTACCACATGGGAGGTCCGCGGTTCAAACCCCGGGCCTCCTTGACCCGTGTGGAGCTGGCCATGCGCAGTGCTGATGCGCACAAGGAGTGCCATGCCACGCAGGGTGTCCCCCGCGTGGGGGAGCCCCACGCGCAAGGAGTGCACCCATAAGGAGAGCCGCCCAGCGTGAAAGAAAGTGCAGCCTGCCGAGGAATGGCGCCGCCCACACTTCCCATGCCGCTGACGACAACAGAAGCGGACAAAGAAACAAGACGCAGCAAATAGACACCAAGAACAGACAACCAGGGGAGGGGGGGAAATAAAATAAATAAATAAATCTTTAAAAAAAAAAAAAAATAGCAGTTTGCAGGCTGTGACTATTTGCCATTTGCCTCTGCCTGGTTTGATGGGAGGAAGGGAAATGGTGGCAAAAGAGTGAGACAAGCTTTAAGGAAATCACCTCAAAAAGAGCAATATGAATTATGATGAGAATGACATTACAGGTACAAGCCTCAAGCAGGTTTAATGCGTGATGAGACTATTTTTTTTGCTTTTTTTTTTTTTTTGAGGTACTGGGGGCAGGGATTGAACCTGGGACCTTGTATATGGGAAGCCGGTGCTAACCATTGAACCACATCGACTTCACTGAGTTGGTTGGTTTATTTGTTGCTTTTAGCAGGAGGCACTGGGAATCAAACCTGGAACCTCCCATGTGGGAGGCGGGCATTCAACTGCATGAGCCACATCCACTCCCCCATGACTATTATTTATAAAAGAACAGGCCCAGCTCTGTCCCAGAGATCAGAGGGAAAACCTAAGAAATAACATTTAAAGAAATGACCCAGGAAGCAGATGTGGCTCAAGTGATTGGGTTCCTGCCTACCACATGGGAGATTCCTGGTTTGGTTCTCGGTGCCTCCTAAAGAAGACAGCGAGCTGGTGCAGCAAGCTAACACAACATGATGATCCAACAAGGAAAACATGAGTGACACAGCAAAGCAGGGAGCAGAGGTGGCTCAAGCAATTAAGCGCCTCCCTCCTACATCAGAGGTCTTAGGTTTGGTTCCCGGGGCCTCCTGAAGAAACAAGGAAGACGAACAGACACAGTAAGTGCAAACAAGAACGGGGTGGGGAGAAATAAATAAAATAAAATAAATCTTTAAAAAAATTTAAAAAATTAACTGCAAGCAGGAGAGCCCATCCATCAGCCATGTGGAACTGAAGTCCCTTCTCAATTAAGAGGTGGAGTGGGCATCACCATCCCAGAGTCCTCATGATTCGGAAATAACATATGGACTAGAGTGAACTTACTGGTATACTATTATAGAATTACTGTGATTTTAGCAATGGAAGAAATTCTATCATTGATGTGGAGACAGTGGCCACTGGAGTTGCTGAAGGCAGGGAGAGGGAAAAAGAAGTGTAATATGGGGGTATTTTCAAGCCTTAATAGTTGTCCTGAATGATATTGCAGGGACAGATGCAGGACATTATATATTCTGCCATAACTCACTGAATGGACTGGAAGAAAGTGTAAACTACAATGTAAACTATAATCCATGCCATGTAGCAGTGCTCCAAAATGTATTCATCAAATGCAATGAATGTACCACATTAATGAAAGAAGCTGCTGATGTGGGAAAAGTGGGGGGTGTGGGGAGTGGGGCATATGGGAATCTCTTATTTTTTTTAATGTAACATTCTGTGTGATCTATGTATCTTTTAAAAATAAATAAAAAACATTTTTAAAAAATAAAGAAAAATTAAAGGAAAAAAAAAAAGAAATGAGCCATCAGATTCCACGATGCCTTCAAGTGCCTGCTTCAGCACTGCTCCACTCTCCCCATAAAGCAGGATTAGAAGAGGGCCTTCAGATGAGAAGACAACCAGGGAACTCTGAGTTCTACTTTCTCTGCTCGGTTCAAAGGAAGGTACTGCTCTTGGCAGGAATGGAGCAGGACCCCAAGACCACCTGTTATACTGAATGAACACCAGATTCCAGATCTCCAGCACATTGGGGTCATCTTGGTTGACCAGGTGGGCAGCGTCCCGACCACCAATCCGGTCATAGTGGATCTCACTGCAGGGACCACATGGGCCTGTGTCACCCATCTCCCAGAAGTTATCCTTCATGCTGCCAGGGAGGATTCTGGTGTGATCCAGGCTGCACAGAGAAGGCAAAAAGTGGAGAAGATAAGCTCAGTTATGGCCCTAACAAGGATTCTGCTCAGTCTTGCATCCCCACAACAGAGCATCTTAATGAAATTCTAAAAAGAAGTCCGACTCTTGGGCAATCACTAACACTAGTCCTACATACAAATCCTGCTAAAGCACAGAACATGGTTCTTCTCAAGAGTGACTACAATGGAATATAAAATATATGTGTGCTATGATCATAATTAAATAGAAATATGCAAAGATACAGATCAAGCCTAGAAAGAAACACATAGAAATGAAAATGTTTATGACCAGATTTAAGCAAATACCTTCTTTGCAAATGTTCATCTTTTTAAATGATTATGTTTATATAACAGTATAAATATTAAAATGGCTGCTGTCAGGAAGCGGACTTGGCCCAATGGATTAGGGCGTCCACCCACCACAGGGAGGTCCGCAGTTCAAACCCCGGGCCTCCTTGACCTGTGTGGAGCTGGCCCATGCACAGCGCTGATGCATGCAAGGAGTGCCGTGCCACGCAGGGGTGTTCCCGTGTAGGGAAGCCCCATGCACAAGGAGTGTGCCCTGTAAGGAGAGCCACCCAGTGCAAAAGAAAGTGCAGCCTGCCCAAGAATGGTGCCGCACACATGGAGAGCTGACACAACAAGATAACGCAACAAAAACAAAACAGATTCCTGGTGCCGCTAATAAGGATAGAAGCGGTCACAGAAGAACATAAAGCGAATGGACACAGAGAGCAGACAACTGGGCGCGGGGGAGAGAAATAAAAAAAAAATAAATCTTTAAAAAAAAAACCTGCTGTTAATTTAAAGTCTTCTCTCTAGACCACAATTAAGTCATATTTTACCTTCAAAAGATACCAAAAAGAATTTAATGAGATTAAAACATTTTAAAAATATCTAACCTTGCAGGAAGTTGCTAGGTAACAGAGAGCTCAAAAAGAATGTGCTTGCTTGAAAAAGAAAATGTGAAACAGGATTTAGAAAGCCAGGGTCAAGAGAAGTACTTAAGTTCTCCATGTGTTATTACCGAAAATGTCCAAGTACACTTAGACTACAGAGTCTATTAACCAAGTAGAGGTTTCAGACCAAATAAAAGGGTTAGCTATACTGGAATAGAGAGAGACAAAATATACTACTTTCAAATATACACACAAGCTATGCACTAAGGACAAAAGAGTTAAAATAGTAAAAATGGGAAAATGAGACAAAGACATCCTGGGCGTCCCCAATGTGTCTAGGGCTATACTGCACTAGCATTCAGAGTCCCCTTACCTGCAGCACTTCATAAATTTTATTAAGTTTGAGGCACTGACCACATATAGCTCAATTATGTTAGCTTTTATGCTACATTATCCTTTATAAGTATATTATGTTTAAAAACATTTCCTTTTTCCAATCCTGTTTGACACCTTACATTTTAACAAGAAATAAACTGTTTCATATGAAGAATCCAATTCTGTTGAAACATACACATATTTACAAAGGCTACAGAAATATTTAAAAAGGCTAGAAGACTACAGATGGCATATAACCTACTAACAATGATTTTAAGGACCTTCCATTTCCTATTTTCTATGTTTCTATGTAATCTGAATGTTTTATGACATAATTTGTTATTTTCACAATCAAAAAAAAAGCACATAAAAAATAATCAAGTGTAATAAAAGCAATGAATGCATCAAATAATAATTACCCTGAGTCACTACCACCTTAGTTTCAAAATGCACACCTAAAAATAGGAAATGGCAATGTACTCCAAGTCACAGGACTCCATCTTAGCACTGAGTTTAGCAATCATTTTTGTCCTCCATATTCTCAACAAGTGAGATGCATTCTTACCCCAAATTCTGCCAGATCTGTTTGCATTCCAGATCTGGTTCTAAGCCAGCTGCTTCATCCCCACCAAAGTACGTAACATAAAGTCTTTCTATTGTAATGCCAAACTCTTGGGTGAGAAGTTCTAGAGCCATCTTACATGCCAATTCCTACAAAAAGGACAAAAAGAAAGATGTGAAACATGGCCAAATCAGAATCTTTTATGAGTATAAAAAGTCTGGATCCCAGTAGCATAGATATAAAACTACAATATCTGCACTATAAATTCAACCAAATTCAAGACATCCAAATGTAAACAGAAATCATCAAATAATAGTTATTACTTCCAAGAAATCTTAGAATTGATAAATGCCCTTCACTCCTGAATCTCCTAGTTGATGATCTGATCTTTCATATTTTAAAACAAGTAAAATTATAACCTATTTCCCTCAATGACGATGACCATTTTGCTCAAAACCTCATCAGTTTCTCCTGCTTTGAGCTTACCTTGAAGTAATCTCCAAAAGACCAGGAGCCCAACATCTCAAAGAAGGTATGATGATAGACATCCTTGCCCACATCATCCAAGTCATTGTGTTTGCCCCCAGCCCGGATGCATTTTTGAGTATTGGCAGCTCTTCTCAGTTTTGCCATAGGATGAGATGGGTCAATGGTGTTCAGGAAGATGGGTTTGAACTAAAAAAAAAAGAAGGGGCACATTTCCACTTTTAAAGAGTTGCAGGTGGTTACTTGTTGGCAGGAAGAGACCACACAAACTATTCAGTTCCTGATTTAATGACCTGGAATACAGAAACTTAGAAGTGGTGGCCCTATGGGGCCGAAGCAGAGGCAGCCTATTTTGGAGCAGCTCCTCCCTGGCCCTGGCTCCCCAACACTTCACAGCACTGCCAGTGACACCATCCGCAAAAGGGAAAGGCCTGCCGAATCAGAGATAACAGCCAAAGATTGATACAGCCAAACCTGTACTTCCTCACATGTCTCTGATGCTCAGAGCTCTCATCATCTTTCTGAACTTATTCCAAAAACAGATGCACTCCCTTAGTAGTAAAGGTGGTGAAGAAAAACTTTTAGACATCTTTAAAAAGTGAAATCAGCACAACTCGGTGACTGTATGTATAGGGAGATGGTCTTATCTCACTATAGGGACTTACTGAGTTATACTTTGCTGTGTCACTGTTCTTTGTATAATTTTGCCTTATCCTTCCCCAGTAGACCTGTGTGGTCTAATTTGGTAACCACTAGTCACTTGTAACTATTTAAATTGAAACTAGTTAAAATTAAATATAATTAGGGAAACGGACTTTGGCCCAGTGGTTAGGGCGTCCGTCTACCACATGGGAGGTCCGCGGTTCAAGCCCCGGGCCTCCTTGACCCGTGTGGAGCTGGCCCATGCGCAGTGCTGATGCGCACAAGGAGTGCCGTGCTACACAGGGGTGTCCCCCGCGTAGGGGAGCCCCACGCGCAAGGAGTGCACCCATAAGGAGAGCCGCCCAGCGCAAAGGAGGGAGCAGCCTGCCGAGGAATGGCGCCGCCCACACTTCCCGTGCCGCTGACGACAACAGAAGCGGACAAAGAAACAAGACGCAGCAAAAAGACACAGAAAACAGACAACCGGGGGAGGGGAATTAAATAAATAAATAAATAAATCTTTAAAAATATATATATATATAATTAGCAAAGCAGATGTGGCTCAAGTGACTGAGCTCCTGCCTACCACAGAAGAGGTCCCAAGTTCAGTTCCTGGTGCCTCCTAAATAAGACAAGCAAGACAGCAAGCTGACACGACAGGCTGGCATGGAGAGCTGACACA
This sequence comes from Dasypus novemcinctus, assembly GCF_030445035.2. Classification (NCBI taxonomy): domain Eukaryota; kingdom Metazoa; phylum Chordata; class Mammalia; order Cingulata; family Dasypodidae; genus Dasypus; species Dasypus novemcinctus. Next base: position 15,627,403 of record NC_080690.1, read on the forward strand.
ACAAGATGATGCAACAAGAGATACAAGGAGGAAAACGTGATGAGAGATACAACAAAGCAGAGAGTAGAGGTGGCGTAAGCAATTAGGTGTCTCCCTCCCACATGGGAGGTCCCAGGTTGTACCTCCTTAAAAAAAAAAAAAGAAGAGGAGCACACAACTAATAGGCACAGCAAGTGCAAACAATGAGGGGGTGAGGAGAAATAAATAAATAAAATAAATCTTTAAAAAAAATTAAATTACATTACATTAAAACTTCAATGCCCAGAGATGTACTCACCAAATGCAATGGATGTGTCATGATGATGGGGGAGAGTGTTGCTGTGGGGGGAGTGGTGGGGTGGGGGTGGTGGGGGTGAATGGGGACCTCATATTTTTTGAATGTAATATTTTTTAAAAATGAATAAAAAAATATATATATATAAATAAATAAATAAAAATAAAACTTCAGTTCCTTGGTAACATTAGCCACATTTCTAGTGCTCAATAATCACATATGGCTAGTGGCTACATATTGATGGAACAAAGAACATTTCTATCATAAGAGAAAGCTCTATTAGATACCCTTCAGATCATGAACTCTTTGAAAGCAAACACTGTCTTACGTATCTCTGTATGTCCAACACCTAGCACAGTACCTGGAAAAGAGCAGGCAACTAATAAATACAATTTTGAATTGTAAAAATATAATAATTATGTCAAGATGTTTTTGATGAAGAGGCAATATAGCATAATGGCAACATAACTGCTTGGCTTCCAATACATGCTCCAGCACTTAGTAGTTTCAGCAACTTTCAGTGTCTCAGCTTCCTCATTTGTACAGGAGGGATGAGAACAGAATGAGGATTCTATGTAGTGAAGTTCATAACATGTATGTAAAAGATAGAACAGTGCCTGGCATATATTAAGTGTATGCATACTAAGAGTTACTAGTATTAAGAGAATGTTTACATTTTGTGTGATCTATGTATCTTTGAAAGAAAAAAGAGAATGTTTACAAACATTGAATTCTCATGATTCTTCTACTATACACAGCATCTGCTCCTGCAGGAGAAGGCAAAGCTTGTGCCCAAGTCTGCCTGAATAGAATAGAATCTTTCCTGATTTCTAAAAAAATTCATCTCTTTGAAAGAGTTCACCTAAAATGTCTGGCCCAATTCCATAGGTATGCCCAGGAACCGAACCATGGTATGCATAGGACTCATGCATATAACTGAGCATATTTTATATAACTTAACAGTTAACATCATGTGAGACAGAAAATGTTCCCATTGCCTCTTTCTTTCCATGACAGAAAAGAGACCTAAGGGAACAGAAATTGTCAACTTATCCCAGAGTAAGGGAGTCCTAAGGATGGGCTGACCCACCAGGCTCAGCATGGCTCCAAGAAAACCAGCACAGGAAAGCCCTCGGAGTACCCTCTAACCCAGTCAAGGATCGGTCAGGCAAATATTTTTCAGTCATAGGCATAATGACAAATTCCTTTTTAACTCTTTTATAAATTTGTGATGTTCCCAATATTCCATGAGAATTCATTTCTCTAACAATTAAAATCTTTAAATATCTTTTATACTACAACTCCCCCAAACACAAATCCTACTACTACCGTTCCTTCAGCAATGGCTCTAGACTGGCATTGGTGGCAGCAGCTTCAAGAAAGAGTTAAAAAACAAACAAACAAAAAAAAAAAACTGGGCATTTCCTAGAATGGAAATGAATGAAAGCAAAGCTCTGAAAGAAAAAGAATACTGAAGAATCAACATAGTTTACAATGGAAAAAAAAACAAGAATGGAAAGATGAAGAATCACAATAGCTGAATTAACAAGTCTCTCCAGAGTTGGCAAAATAAATCAAGCCTCTGATTCTAAGTAAACAGCTTCAGCAAGAAGCAACCACATAACCATAAACTAGACAGCAGGCTATGTTTCTTGACAGGCAGTGAAGCGCTCTCCATGGGCATCAGGGTTTCTTATCCTAGTAATTAAGACTTATTTTAACTACGTAATAGCACTTAATTATATTACCAACAATAATAAATATCAAAGAAGTTGTTTATTAATAATATATTGACTAGTTATTAATATTTAACTTAGTTACTATCTAAATAAAATATTAAAATCGCTAATGTTTGAATGTGCCAAATAGTGTGCTAAATACTGTTTATGTATTACCCTAATTACTCCTCACTCCAACCTAAAGGCAGGTACTATTATTATTCTTCATTTCATTGATGAAGAAATTGAGGTTTAATTTCCCCAAGATCACATAAGTGACAGAATGGGATTCTGTCTAACTTCAGGGGTTTTGCTTTTATCACTGCTCTGCTGTTTCCTATGTGAACAAATTGTCAAAAGAAAAGGAAAATCCCTTACCTGGTTCATCCCTGCATTGGCAAAGAGCAAAGTGGGATCATCCAATGGGATGGTGGCAGATGAGTGAACATAGGTGTGTTCATTTCTCTTGAAGAAATCTATAAATCGCTGCCGGATTTCACTTGCTGATAGGGTTGAGTCCATCCTGAAATTCACCCCAAAAAACTAACCAAAAAAAGAAATGAAGTCAAATTAAGAGGAATTGCAACTAAGAGATAAGAAAGCATTAATCTACTGGTATGGGATACCAATGACAGGTGATATATGGCTGACAGGGAGCTATACAGAACATATGTCCAGGGTGCATGGTAATGATTGGATATACTCATGGTGGCAACAATTGGAAACCACAGCAGGGGGGGTACTGGGTTCCTGGCCAGTGGTGCTCTGTCGTGGTCCCTAGGGGAGCAGCGACAGTCTCCCAGGTACAGCGGCGGGGACCGGGAGGGAGTGAGGGTTCAACGGTGAGCCCCTGATGCTAATGACTATGCTTGTGAGCTGATAAACCTAAAATAAGAACAAGGCCTAGAGCAACATTGTGCCTGGGAATTTCCTCCTGTCAGCCTTCATGTTACTCAAATGTGGCCAGTCTCGAAGCCAAACTCAGCATGTAAATGCAATGCCTTCCCTCCAGCGTGGGACATGACACCCGGGGATGAGCCTCCCTGGCAACGAGGGACCACTATCAAATACCAACTGATGATGCAACTGGAAAAGGACCTTATACGGAAGGTTCAATGCGGATCAGCAGAATATCCATGTCTACATAAAATACCATGACTTTAAAATGCTGTTTGACCTAAAGTAAGGGGGAAATGGAAAGGAGAAATGAGTTTATATGGCTACGAGTTTCTAAAAAAGAGTCTGGAGGCTGGCAGAAGGATTGCCCTCATACACAACTGAGCAGAGTCAGAGAGACAGATAAAGCAGATACAACCCCCAGATAATGGTTCCTTTGAAGGCTAAAGAGACCCATGAGAGTTATGGTCATGGCCGATGGGGTTAACTATCAGGGCAGATGGCCCCTCTTTGGAAATGGTGTTTATGTGTGATGAATCTGGACTCAGATGGGATCTCCCTTCATAAGTCTTTCATGCTAATGTGCCGGAGGTGCAGTTAACGTTGGGGTTTAAGATATATTTAGGGGATTTGAATCTCTGGACCGACAATGTGATAGCCAGGTCCTGAGCCTCAACAGACTCCAGCACCTACAATCTGATTTATTGGACTTACCACACTCAGCTAAGATGGAGTTGAAGAAGGACAATCACCACACCATGGAGCCTAGAGTGATTACAACTGAAAATGGGAGGACTGCATCCAGCATCCATGTGGAATCTGAGCCTCCTCTTGACATAGAGGTGCAATGGACACAACCAATCCAATGTCCACATAGAAGAGGTGGCATGGAATTGGGAAAAGTGGACATGGTGGACGATGGGTAGGGGGAAGGGCAGGAGGAGACGAGAGGTGGAGGCATCTTTGGGACATGGAGCTGCCCTGGATGGTGCCTCAGAGGTAATCACCGGACATTGTAAATCCTCACAGGGCCCACTGGATGGAATGGAGGAGAGTGGGGGCCATGATGTGGACCATTGTCTATAAGGTGCAGAGGTGCCCAAAGATGTACTTACCAAATCCAATGGATGTGTCATGATGATGGAAACGAGTGTTGTTGGGGGGGGAGAGGGGGGGTGGGGGGGTGGGGATGAATGAGACCTCACATATATATTTTTAATGTAACATTATTACAAAGTCAATAAAAAAATTAATTAAAAAAAAAAAAAAAAAAGAAAGCATTAATCATATCAGATTCTTCTCAAGCCAAGGAAAAGCAGGACATGGAAAAGCTGTTTGACCCTAAAACGTCTATGTTGCAACGTTCAAGGCTAAAATCATTTATCAAAGCAAAACCTGCTACATCAGCAGACAGCACTCCACGGGTTCTTTATTCCCATGCCAACCTACCGGTAAGAGTGGTTCAATACACCAACACACCAAGTGGGGCAAGAAATGTTTTTTTCATTCACTCATTTGTTCAACAAACAGGATTAAACATGCACTCTGTGCCAGGCCTTAGGCCAGGAATAAGGAACTGGGGATGAGGCCCTCACACTCTTTATAGCCCAGCAAAGCCCACTGAAATAGAGCGGGAGGCTCAGAAGACCTGAGTTCCACTCCTAGCTTGAAGTCCTTGTTGAAGTCACTTCACTCCTCTAGCGCCTATTCCATCGCTCTAAAATGAGGGACCTTACCAGATGATCTCTAAAGACTTTTCTAGCTCTGTGGTAATCAACATGACTAGAACTAGGCAAAGTTGCATTATCCCCAGAGCCAGGTCTCTAAGTATGGCAGTTTGAGTCTTTTGTGGATCCCAGAAAATTATGTTCTTAATTAGTTTAATTTAATTAATTAACCTATTGGGGAAGCAGACGTGGCTCAACTGATAAGAGTGTCAGCCTACCATATGGGAGGGTCCAGGGTTGGAGACCCAGGGCCTCCTGACCCATGTGGTAAGCTAGACCATATACGGAGCTGCTGCGCCCAAGGAGTGCTGTTCCACACAGGGGCACCCCAGCGTGGGGGTGTCCCACACGCAAGGAATGTGCCCTGCAAGAGAGCTGCCCTGTGCGAAAAAAGCGCAGCCCGCCCAGGAATGGCACCGCACACACAGAGAGCTACCGCAGCAAGATGACACAACAAAAAAGAGACACAGTTGACTGGTGCCACCAAGGGTGCAATTGGACACAGAATACACAGCAAAAGGACAGAGAGAGCAGACAACAGGGGGAAGAGGAGAGAAATAAATTAAAAAATAAATAGGGAAGCGGACTTGGCCCAGTGGTTAGGGCATCCGCCTACCACATGGGAGGGCTGTGGTTCAAACCCCAGGCCTCCCTGACCCATGTGGAGCTGGCCCATGTGCAGTGCTGATGCACACAAGGAATGCCATGCCATGAAGGGGTGTCCCTGCGTAGGGGAGCCCCATGTGCAAGGAGTGCACCCTGTAAGGAGAGCCGCCCAGTGAGAAAGAAAGTGCAGCCTGCCCGGGAATGGCGCTGCACACACGGAGAACTGACACAACAAGATGATGCAACAAAAAGAAGCAGATTCCCGGTACTGCTGATAAGGATAGAAGTGGTAACAGAAGAACACACAGCAAATGGACACAAAGAGCAGACAACTGGGGGACAACTAGGGGTGGGGTGAAGGGGAGGGAAATAAATAAAAAATAAATCTTTAAAAAAAAAATAGGACGGTGGACTTGGCCCAGTGGTTAGGGCATCCATCTACCACATGGGAGGGCCGCGGTTCAAACCCCGGGCCTCCTTGACCCGTGTGGAGCTGGCCCATGCGCGGTGCTGACGCGCGCAAGGAGTACCCTGCCATGCAGGGGTGTCCCCAACGTAGGGGAGCCCCATGCGCAAGGAGTGTGCCCCGTAAGGAGAGCCGCCCAGCACGAAAGAAAGTGCAGCCTGCCTAGGAATGGCACCGCACACATGGAGAGCTGACACAACAAGATGACACAAGATGACGCAACAAAAAGAAACACAGATTCCCATGCCACTGACAACAACAGAAGCGGACAAAGAAGACGCAGAAAACAGACACAGAGAATAGACAACCGGGGTGGGGAAGGGGAGAGAAATAAAAATAAATAAATCTTTAAAAATACATATATATAAAGATTTCTTTTTTTTATTTATTTCTCCCCTTCCCCCCCCCCCGGTTGTCTGCTCTCTGTGTCCATTTGCTGTGTGTTCTTCTATGTCCACTTGTATGCTTGTCAGTGGCACCTGGAACCTGTGTCACGTTCTGTTGCAGCATCTTGCTACGTCAGCTCTCCGTGTGTGCAGTGCCATTCCTGGGCAGGCTGCACTCTTTCACACTGGGTGGCTCTCCTTACGGGGCGCACTCCTTGCGCGTGGGGCTCCCCCACGCCGGGGACACCCATGCGTGGCACGGCACTCTTTGTGCGCATCAGCAAATGCGCATGGGCTAGCTCCTCACATGGGTCAGGAAGCCCTGGGTTCAAACCCTGGACCTCCCATGTGGTAGGCAGAAGCCCTATCCATTGGGCCAAATCCACTTCCCCAGGGTAGGTCTTAATCCTCTTACTGGAGTCCTTTTTAAACGGGGAAAACACAGAGAGAAAGATCCAGGAGCTCAGAGAGAAACCCAAAGAATCTGAGAGAGAAAGCCACAAGAGCAAGAAGGTGAAAGCAAGAAGAGACAAAGCCACAGAAGGAGCAGTCAGAAGCTGAAAACAACAAAGCGGAAGAGACCAGCAGATGCTGCCATGTGCCTGATTACCCACAGCTGCAGCTTGGGGAGAAAGCATCTCCTGATGATGCCTTGATTTGGACACTTCTATGGCCTCAGAACTATAAGCTTATGTTAATAAATCCCCATCATAAAAGCTAACCCATTTCTGATATACTGTCTTGGCAGCCTTCAGCAAACTAAAACACTAGGCTTGGCCTGACTTCTTGGTGAGGCTGCTGCCAGTAGCAGTGGACCTGGGGAAGGGCCTATCCGTATAAGAGAGCAACTACAAGTAGCAGGAACGGTCCTACCTCTATCTAAGCACTCCCAGAACCACAACTGGTAACTGTTGCCTTCCTGGCCATTAGATTATTAGGGAATGAGGATGCTGTAGTGACACTGAGGAGGGAAAACTTGCTGAATGAAAAAGAAAAGGGATCAGAAGAGAGGAAAATTGGGGAAATAAAACAAAATTTACAGTTAGAGAACTCTTTCATATATATTACAAGTTCTCCAAGAGATAGAGGAGAAGGAACAGCTTGGGAGGAGGTTACTGATCACTGAGCTGCCTCTGAAACGCCAGCAGCACTGGGTAGCTAAAGAAATTTAAAAAAACCATTTCATTCACAGTTTCGAAAAGTTCCTAGAATTCTAGATCCAACTCTAACTTTGAATTGGTCACTTTCTCCTGAGTTTGTTTCCTTTTTTTGGCAAAAAAGTAGAAATAACTTCCCCTGCCTGTTTCACCAGGCTTACAGGAGGCTCAAAAGTCATTCCTATACTCAGAATCAATTTGTAAACCTGGAAAGCACTAAAGAAACAGAATGGAAAAAATTACTTGAAGTCACTCAACTCAAAATTTTCTTCCTTCTTTGTGAGGAAGATACAATAAAGAAAGATGTATGCAGTGAATACAAGTGAACATGAGACCGTGGCTCTCAGATTTACATGTAACCACAATTTCAACAGATTCAGTCACAGTTCAATCAATTCACTATACAAACAAAAGCACTTTGGGCGTAAATGATGTTGAAACAGTGGCTGGGAGAGCCAAAGAACTGATTAAAACCCCAGGAAAGGGGACTTTGTGTTCATGCTTAGTGAAGGGTAGGGTTTTAGGAAAGTTCATATCGCATTCTTCTTCATCTCTTATCATGGCTCTCAATAATGGCAACAAAATGAATTTACAGTAGTATAATGGACTAAGCAGCAACATCCTTATCCATCACAGTTTACTGTTTCTCCTCTAAACGGGCTACCTGAGATAAATAAGTAGTTAAATTCCAAAAGGCACATGAATTGTCAATTATCTCTCATTCATTCAACATAGTACCTATTACGTGCTGGGAACCAAGATGAAAGACAGTCTCAGTCCTCAATGGGAAGAGTTGTATAGAGAAAGAATTGCAGTATTATGTAAAAGGACCCAATATATTGACTCATAGTCCTATGGAAGCCGGGACTCTTAAAAAAGCTGTGTTCCCTTTACCACTACCATTCATTTATCCAGTATAAATATACTGGAAGGCTGTATGAGGAAGCATAAAGGAGGGAATTCACACTCCATCTCCCAGCAGCAGGTATAAAGGTTTTGGGTACCTTATCTCACATGGGTCTTTAGGTTTAGCTTTCAGCCACAGGACCTTTCTACATGCTCTTTCCTTTGCCAGGTAAGCACTGTTTTCTCCTTTTCCAGTTATTTTCACCTTTTTCATCTCAGTTCCAAAGAAACTTATTTAAGGACGCCTTTCCCAGTTTTACTGTCTCAGAGCCCCCGGTGTCTCCCCTTCACAGCTGCCATATTTATTTGCTTGTTTAACGTCCATCTCTCCCATCAGATTGTGAGTGCCATCCCAGTAGGCACCATAACTGCTTTTTGGTCACCCTTACGGTATATCCTCAGCAATATATGATGCAGAATGGTTGTCGATGATTTATTAGGTATAACAATGCTTTAATTGGAAACTCTGAATTAACTCAGATACTTCACAGCACACCGGCAAATATAGACTGAAGTATGAGGGGCAGGGAAAGTTCTTCCAGGGGGTCCTGGACCGGAGTCAGTCATTTACCGAATAACTAATGGCTCACGGCAGGACTCCACCCATCTTGACCACCCTTGCCCTCGTCCCCCGTCTAGGAGAGTAAAAACAGATCACATAAACCCTCAGCTTTGGGTCGATATCAGGGGCACCGCGATCGTCCCAAGGTCTCCGTCCTCAGCAAGGCCTTCCCAGCCCGCTCCACCTCCAGTGCTCCAGGGGGCCGAGGACAGGCCACGGGAGACCCAAGCGGCTGTGCCGGCTCGCGCTCCAGCCCACGCCCGGGTTCCCGAGGCTTCGCGCCGCCCGCTACGGCTGCCGCGCGCTTTCCCCCGGGGGCCCCGGCGCCCACCTCTCTCAGAGCGCCGCAGAGGCCTCCTAGGCCCGACCGGTAACTTCGCCCCCAGCGCCCACCGCCAGGAGGCCGGCGTTACCTGCTCCTGCAGAAGCGCCGCAGCACGGGTCCCAAACCGCAACTGGATGCAACCCGCCCGCCCGTCCAATCAGAGGGCGCCGGGGGAAAGCGCCCCGCCCCGTGCCATACCTCAAGAGATATTATTGGTAGATAAACATGCCAATCAACCTGAGCACGAATCAGCTTACTTGTCGGCTTCAGAGGCGGTGGCTGTCAATTGGCTGATGCAATGGCTGTGAAAGAAGGAAATAGAGTACATCACATGATAGATCTGGACGCAGGCCGCGTGTGGCCGCCATTTAGTTTCCATGTGGAGAGTTTTCATACTTGACGTGGTTAGTGAGGAAGCGGTGATACGTATTTGACAGAGGTCACACCTCTTGGTCTATTCCTGTTCGTTTTAGGTGCGAAATGATAGACCTCAAAGATTCTGACATAGTGTGCTCATGGATACGCTAGCGCTAAGACCTTGTATTTAGTGGAGGAAGTAACAGTTGTTGGATAATTGAATTGACATCTGGTCCTCTATTTGCCTTTGAAAATAATAGTTAATGTTTATGCACGAGACATTGTGTTAAACATTTCACACAGATTATTTCATTGTTTTTTTTTTCCCTTAAAGATTTATTTATTTATTTCTCTCCCCTCCCCCCCCAACCCCAGTTGTCTGTTCTCTGTGTCTATTTGCTGCGTTGTCTTCTTTGTCCGCTTCTGTTGTTGTCAGTGGCACGGGAATCTCTGTTTCTTTTTGTTGCATCATCTTGTAGTGTCAGCTCTCCGTGTGTGTGGCACCATTCCTGGGCAGGCTGCACTTTCTTTCGCGCTGGGCAGCTCTCCTTACGGGGCGCACTCCTTGCGCATAGGGGACCCTCATTTGGTTTTTAAACTGTATGTGAGGCAGGTCAACTGACATGCCGTTTTAACATATGAGGAAAGTGCATTTCCAAAGTTCACACTGGAAGGATATTGCAGAACCAGGATTTGTCTCGCGCGTGCTTAACTCCAAAACCCTTGCTCTTAACCATTCCATTATTACCTACATTATCTGATGTTTCCAGATACACAGGCATTGCTGTTGGTCACAACTAGGTCAAGGACATTGCAGAAAAATAGTGCTTTTTTTTTTAATGTAAAAAAACGTCCTATACAAATAGGTCAAGCCCAAAAGCCAGTAAAAAATAAATCGCTTGAATTAACTTCCCAGTTCACAGCAAGTCATCAATAATAATCATACTCAACATTTGTTGACCACTTAATATGTAGCAGGTGCAGATCTAAGCTTTTTGTTAGAGCTGTTGTAGGTTCGCAGAAAACGTAGAACTCCCATATACATCCCTCTTAGTTTGTTATTATAAGCATTTTGCGTTAGTTTGATACAGTGTCCTAGGCTTATGATCCTCCCAACAACCTTTACTTAGTTTAGAAAGGATGTAGTCCTGTATTCTAACTCTCCCATGGCCCCTGAGCTACTTTTAGCGCCTGTAAAATGGATTTAGGATATTTATTTGTTAACAGGTCAATGGGGTTGAATAAATAGTTGTTTTGAGAGCCTTCAAAGGAAAACTTCACTTGAACATATTATTATAATTTCCTGCCCAGAGAGTGCTTTACAAACTGTTACATGCAGTAGAAGTCACCTGCGGAATCTTAAAATGCAGATCCTGATTTTGGAAATCTGAGGTAGGGTCTCAGAGTCTGTTTCTAATGGGCTCCCAGGTGGTATCTATGCTTGCTGCCGGGGATCACACTTAAGAGTAGCAAGAACGTATACTAGAAGATGAACCTCTGCACCTGTTTGTTCGGATGCAAATAGTAAAAAAATTTATCTCCGGTGGGGATGTGTGTGAATTCCTCATCCATTTATTCACCAAGAAATGTCTATTATGTGTTGGTCCCTGAAAATCAAAATTAAAGAAAGCATACACTGCCAAGTCCACTCGTAACCCCAAGTCTAACGTGAAAGCCAAACTTCAGCAGGAGATGACAAAGATTACTACACAAAAACGCTCCCTGCCGGAGCCAGTCTTTTGCCCTATGGTACCCAAAGTGCGCATGCTTGAGGACTATACCGTTTCCTCAGCTGATTGGCTGGCAGGACCGGCTTCCAAGCGTTAGCCAATGAGGGTCGGGCTCCGCTGCAGTCGCCGTTGGTGGAGCGTAACCGCCATGCTGAGCAGCGATGGCCGGGGCTGCAGGCCGCATCAGAAGCCGCGCCCTGGGAGGATTTGCACTTGCCCTACCTGTGGGCGACGTGAGTATTCCTGAGGGTAGAAAGCCTCTTTTCACCTTTAGGCATCTTCCTCGTTCCAACCAGTTGGGAAAAAGGGACAGGAATAATAATTGTAGCTAATATTTATTGAGCCTTTGCCATATGCCAGGCACTGGCCCAAGAGCCTTAACTTCCCGATCTCATTGAATCCTCAGACTGTGGAAGTGGGTACTTATTGCGATTTCAGAGAAAACTGAGGCCGTCCAAGGTCACGTGGGAGTAATGCAGGGGGCTGAATTAAAACACAGGTGGTCTTAATTCCCCCAAAACTCCTCACTCCGCAACCCGCTTTGGAAACCGGACTCCTCAGCAGGAATCTCATACTGTCCAGGTACACTCGGGCTAGACGTAAGAGAGTCGAGAATCTTGATGCTTATTTTTATTAGGGTTGTTTGGTTTTTTTTTACTATGGAAAAAACACGTGGTAAAAGTACGTATGGGAAGGATAAGCACCAAATTTAGGGTTGTTGCTGTATACTGGGATGTGTATACAAAGGTCTTCAAATGACTCGTTTTATTTCTTAAATCCTGTGTCGTAGGAACCTATCTATATGTTATAATGTTCCCTTGTTGGTCTCAAATATTCATGGTTTTTAAAAGAAAGCATGCATATGGAAAAAAAATTGAATGTGAAGCGTACACAAGGAGAAGGAAGTCTTTTCCCACCCCAGTCTTCCTCTTCACCAGAGCTGTCACTGTAATCAGTTTTTTGTGTATCTTAGGCATTTTCTATTGCATATGCAAGCATATATGTGAGTTTGTTTCATTTTTTCTGCACAGATGGGGCCTGCTATATACAGTTCCTGTCTTGGATGATGTAATTTTAAACGTCATTAAACTTTAAAAAAAAATCCTTGAACACCTTTAGCCATGTGAAACAATGTAATTTCTCTGGCACAATATTCCCAGGGTTGCTTCTGATTTGTGGTAGGCTGAGATGTAGGTCATAGCTCCCAGGCTGTCTGTCTGCAATTTTTTGGTACATCTTCATCTATCTGCAGGGTCCAAAAAAGTTCCCGAATCACTTCCCTTAAGTATGCAGGAGAAAAAAGTATGGTAAGTAATGTATTCTCTGGAACTGCTTTACCCTTCTCAAAACGTTTTTACTCAAACCTTACAGGTAAAATTCCACTTTAGAGCTCCACTATTAGCTTGAAATTGTCTTATAGTGGAATATTGGCAAAGTGAGAAGAGCTGGGATTTTTCTCATTACAGGAACATGTCCAGGTTCTTTCAAGTGAATAAAATAAAGGGGGGTGGGTGGGGGAGCTTGTTTGATTTCAGTTAGGGGAAAGCAAGTATCACACTTAATTATTTTACCTCTTCTAAAAACGTGAGATAGTTCTTTTTTAAAATTCTCACAGTCACACAGCCCTTAAGTAGGAAAAGTTGGGATTCTAACATAGGCACAGTTCACTCCAAAAGCCAAGCCTTTGCACATTAAGCTGTTTTGCCTGCCTCTGCATCCTTTTCTCTAGGCAATCCCCCTTCTCCCTCCCTTGCCCTCAAACTGTCTGTGCGGTTCCACAAATCCACTGCTTGCTCATGTGTCTTATCTTCTTCCCAGAACACTTTTCCTTGCGCCTTGCTGGAGTAATTTTTTAAGGCTAAATTCCTGTAACTGGGACGAGTATTTACCAAAAGGTATTTGAGAGGTCTGATTCCCAACACTTTTGGATCTTTTAAATTACCAGCTTGAAAAGTGAATACACTATCTACTTGCATTTTGGTAACTATCTGTAATTGTTGTTTTCTCTTTTGCTGCATTCAAACTTGCCTTCTTGTCACTGCACTGGGTGGAAATGTGGTTTTGTCTTTGGATAGAAAACGAGTTGACAGGAGTTTGGGCATTTTAAGATAACTATCTCAGGTCGAGTTCTGGATATTCAATAAGAAAGCCTGAGCTGCGCAGGGCGAGGGGTTGGGGCCTGAAGCGGACGGAAGCGACAGCCCTAAACGGGCAAGAGGCAACCCGGCCGGCGCGGACTCCGACGTCACCGCGGCGCGCCGCTCCCAGTTCCAGCGCCGTAGCGAATGACTTCCCTCGCTACCGGGCTGGAGCCGGGCTTGCCACCATCCCCCGGAGCCCACGATCGCGCCGTGCAGTCCAGCGAGTCCGCCAGCGTGCGGATCCCACCGGCACCTGGGACCATGGCCACCGACTCGTGGGCCCTGGCGGTGGACGAGCAGGAAGCGGCCGCGGAGTCGGTGAGTTGACTTTAGTTGTAAAGGGGTCAGGGGTCTAGTTCGAGACTGGGATTTGATTCCTGGTCAGGGCTGGAGTGGGAGGTAGAGTAGGGATGATCCCGAGTTGGCTTTGTTTACCCACCGGGTGTTATATAAGCGCAGGTGAGTACTTTTGATGAAGAGCCCGGCCTCCTGCCTTTTTTACTGGAATAAGGATTGATCATAGATTGCACTCACTGCCCTGCGTTGTAATCACCTTTGTAGAAGTCGTTCTCCACTTCCAGATTCTGAGTTTCCTAGGGTCGGGAACCATGACTTATTCAAATTTGTGCGTCCCCTCAGCTTGCTCAGTGATGATGCATGATTGACTCAGTAGATTTGACGGTAAATCCTCTCCTGATCCGTTTAGCTTTGTTCTGTTTTCTCGGTCTGACACACAGTGAGCAGGATTGTGTCAGTTATTACTACATAGATTTCATGTCTCCCACCTAAACAACCTAAGTTCTAATAGTGCTTTGGACCTATTTCTCTTAGTACTTATTTCTGTGAATTCCTCCAGAACAAGAACCTTGTCTTATGTTTTATAATTAATTTTTTAAATGCTGTACATGTACAAAGCTTAAAGAGTTAAATAGTTAAATAGTTTTATCAACAGTGGTTCCCATCTCCACATTTTCTCTGAATAACATGCTTGCTTTACTACTTTCTTGAGTTTTCATTTTTAAGTATTTATTGATTGGGGCTTTCTCCCCATCCTTCCTCCCCTACCACATATACACGTCTTCCCTTTCTTCAGCTTTTCATTATATTGTAATATAATTTTAGTTAGATCATTATTCCATGTTTAAATTGTTAGTAACCCATCAATGCTTTTACTTCCTGTAAAACTTATTATTTTCCTTGTAATTTATAATTGGCTTTGTGTTTTTGCTTTGTGTTCTATGGACTCATCACCAATTCAACCCCAAGCCCTTTGGCAGTTGTCTAGGTTTATCTCAGGATATTCAGACACATAGGTGTTCTGTCAAGTCCATTTCTCCCCTCAAGGGTGGGATTTGCTGAGTTATATAGTTAAGTGTATGTCTAACTTTATAAGAAACTGTCACCACTTTTTCAAAGCTTCTGTACCATCTTGCATTCCCTCAAGCAATATGTGAGTTGGTCCGTATCCTTACTAGCACAGTATTGTCAGTTTTTGCTCCATTTTAATAGATGTATAGTGTTATCATTGTGGTTTTAATTTACATTTCCCTAATGGCTAATAATGTTGAGAATATTTTAATGTCCTTCATTGCTGTCCATATAACTTCTTTGAAGTGACTTTCCAGACCTTTTGCCCACTTTTTAAATATAGAGCGCATTGTTTATTCATCCATGCCTTAAGATATTAAATCTCATCAATTTAACATTTTCATAAGAATGATTTCAAAAGCCTATAAGTCAAAGCAATTCTCAATTTCATACAAAAAGTCAACACAGCTTTGCTACCAGAACAATTTGCAAGTTGAGAAAAACTTAAGATTGCCCCACGTTTGTCCATGTTGCCTGATCACTGAGTTGATAGGTCTTCTGATGAAATTACCATCCTCAGAACTAAATTTGGTAGTGTCACTTTAGAGGACACTTTCATATTTCTTCATGGCCCTTTATAACAGCTCCACTATTGAACTTTGCCATTTCTTTTCTTTTTTTTTTTTTTAAGAGATTTTTTTTTTTAAATTTCTCCCCTCCCCTTCCTTGTTTGCATTTGCTATGTCTGTTGTGTGTGGTCTTCTTTGTAGGAGGCACTGGAGCTGAACCCAGTACCTCCTATGGGGAAGGGAGGCATCTAATCGCTTGCGCCACCTCTGCTCCTTGCTTTTCTGTGTCTCTCATTATGTTTTTCTTGGTTCTTTTGTTGCATCAGCTAACCGCACCTGCCCATCCTTTCAGTTCGCTGTCTTGCTTGTCTTCTCTGGTAGGAACTGGGAACCAAACCTGGGGCCTCCCATGTGGTAGGCAGGACTCAATCACTTGAGCCACATCTGCTTCCCTGAACTTTGCCGTTTCTGTGCAGCCAATCCTCCAGGTGCATGAATCGTGTTACCTACACATATGCAACTCCCCTAAGTGGCCTCTCTGTTCATACCACAGATTCTGAATACCAACAGGTTTTTGATCCTTACCTATTCAATCTAAAATCTGCAGCATGGCATTTCTTTACTGCAGTTCTCCAGCTGCTTTTCTCTTAGCAACTTTTGATTTTTCTTTTTAGTGAATATACCACTTTGAACACGTAATAGTTGGAGGGCAGAGGACAAATTTTATAAGTATTTTGTATCCCATAGAGAAAGTCAGGTCTGTGTATATCCCCAAAAGAAGAAAAACAACTGAAGTAAACACCATTGGATAGCATCTTCTCTTGATATTATATATAATTATGATATTCTTTCAATTCCCTTTTCTTAAACTCCCTTCCCTCTTTTACCTCATTCTATTTATCTATAATTTTTCCCTCCCTCCATATTTGACAGCTCTTCTAGGAAGTAGACATATGCAAAACTCTGTCTGGGGCGTGGATGTGGCTCAAGCGATTGAGCACCTACTCCCCATGTGGGAAGTCTTCGGTTCAGTTCCTGGTGGCTCCTAAAAAAATAACAGCAAAACAACCAAACCAACTAGAGGGAACCTATGTGGCTCAGTGGTTGAGCACCAGTTTCCCACATAGGAGGTCCCGGATTCAATCCCCAATCCCCTGGTACGTCAAAAACAAAACAAAACAAAACAAAAAAACTATACCCTTGTTTATAACCTTATCTAAATATGTAAATTTCATATTTATGGACAATATCACAAAATATTTTAATTCTGGATATTTATATCCTAGAAATGTGATGAAGATAAAAAATTATTACATCATCAAATACATAGCTAGCAAGAACAAGTATATAAAGAATTTTTAAAAAGATACTAAAAATGCACCACAGTTTTAATTCTTCCATACATACAAAGTAGAACTAAAGTAAATTGAAGTCAGCAAGGCATACAGATTCCTTATAAACTACTGGTATCAATGTAGGAAAAAGATGCAAGAAGGAAAAAGAACTCATGGGTCATCAAAACCTATAGTCTACCCTAGCATACAGTAGTTTTCACAGCCTGCCGTATAGTGATTCTAAAATTACTAGCAAGAAAGAACAGTACTAGAATAATTTCTATGGCTAAATTGACTCCATGTCGTAATTCTCCATTTTAGCATTCTCAAAAGAATCCCAACTCTAATACAGGCAAAAAGATATAGCCACATCTGAAGGTTTAATTTCTTAGATCCATTCTGAACTCTCATGTTGAACATTTGCTAGCTGTCTTTCAACCAGATAAAGTTGGTTGAGGTAGAGATATTTCAGTTTTACCATCCTCTCAAACATTTCTTTCCACTGAGATAACAATGTCTGCCAAGATAATGTCCATATTCATTCTTCCAATAGGGAAAATTATTTCTGTTTTCCCCTGTAGCAGTTTGATATTATTGATGAATTTCAAAAAGAAATTGGATTATGTTTGTAAACTGGTCTTTTCCTCTGGGCATATGAGATTATATTGGATTCTTGTGTCAGTAGGGTGTTGAGTACTCATCCCTTGGTGGGTGGGGACTCGCAGATGAAAGCATGGCGAAGGACAGAGTTGAGGGTTTTTGCTGTTGGAGTTTGATGCGGAAGCCTTAAGCTGGAGCCTCAAGAGGTAAGCACACAGAGGAAAGAGAAGCATGCCCCAGGATGGGAGGAACCCAGGAAGCCTGAACCCTCACAGATGTCGCAGCCATCTTGCTCTAACACGTGAAAATAGACTTTGGTGAGGGAAATAACTTATGCTTTATGGCCTGGTATCTGTAAGCTCCTACTCCAAATAAATACCCTTTATAAAACCAACCAATTTCTGGTATTTTGCATCAGCACCCCTTTGACTGACTAATACATCCCCCATGACCTTTTCTCTGTCCTACTGTTGAAGTAGATATTCTAGTAGAGAGGAAAGGATTGGGTACCAGGGTTGAGAGTCAAGTTGCTCAGGTTCTTAGGCTAATATGTTTCTGAGGAGAAAGGATAAGAGGTGGTGGAGTCTTTCTGGGAATTTTCTTCAGTAGACATCTGGGAAGACTCCTGGGTCAAGGTTGGGTTAAGCCTCTGTGTTGGGTCCATGGAGGTCTAGTCACAGCTTCTGGGTCTTGGGTCAGACTGGGAAGTTGATACTCAAGACCCTCAGATTGCTACAAGGCAGTCTGGAAAGAAACGAAAGCCCAGAAAGAGTTGGAAAAACCTAAACTCTAACTAGCAGTGGTGAGTGAAATGGCTACCCTTTATATGTTTGGATACAAGTCCCTTATCAGATATGTACTTTGCATATATATTTTCCAGATTGCAACTTGTCTTTTTATTTTCTTAGTACTTTCTGAAGAGCAGTAATTTTCAATTTTTATGAATTCTAATTTATTAATTTTTTTGATTGGTGTTTTTTTGTGTTCTCTCTAGACATTATGGGAGCTGTGGATCAAGAGTCATTTTTTTTCACAAATGGATGTCTATTTTAGTACCACTTACTGAAAAGAATACTTTAATTTTACTTTTTTCTGTTATTTTTAATCTTTGTCTTTTTTCTGTATCTCCTGGTAGATTTTCTCAGCTACCTTCTAACCTACTTAGTTTTTCATTTCTCCTATAGTACTTTTAATTTCAAGAGATAACTTTTCTTGTTTAATATTCCCTTTTTTTTTTTTTTTTTAAGATCCCCCCCCCCCCTTTGTCTGCTCTCTGCGTCCATTTGCTGTGTGTTCTTCTGTGTCTGCTTGATTTTTGTTAGCGGCACTGGGAATCTGTGTCTCTTTTTTGTTGCATCACCTTGCTGCTTCAGCTCTGTGTGTGGCGCCACTCATGGGCAGGCTGCACTTTTGTCATGCAGGGCAGCTCTCCTTGCTGGGACACACTCCTTGCGCGTGGGGCTCCCCTATGCAGGGGTAACCACTGTGCAGCATGGCACTCCTTGTGTGCATCAGCACTGCACATGGGCCAGCCCACCACACCGGCCAGGAGGCACTGGGTTCAAACCCTGGACCTTCCATGTGGTAGGCAGCACTCTTATCAGTTGAGCCAAATCTGTTTCCCTAATATTCCTTTTTTTTTTGCAAATACTGTCTGTTTTAGTTTGCTAAAGGCACCAAGGCAATATACCAGAAATGGGTTGGCTTTTACAGTGGGGGTTTATTAATTTATAAACTTACAGTTCTGAGGCTGAGAAAAATGTCCAAATCAAGACATCATCAGGAGATCCCAAAGCTGCATCTGTGGCTGATCAGGCACATGGCAGGGCACAGTGGCGCTGAATCTGCCAGTCTCTGCCATCTTCAGGCTCTGTTGCTTTCAACTTCTGACTGCGTCTGGCTTTCTCTGCTCCTGTGGCTTTCTCTCTTCCAGGTTCCATTGATTTCAGTTTCTGGCTTCCAGGACTAACCTATTCAGCTTCTAGGAGTTTTTCTCTTCTTGCAGCTTCTTTTTCTATATATTCATGCACTTTATAAAGGACTCCAGTAAGAGAATTAAGACCCACCCTCAGTCATGCCTTACTGAAGTAATCTAATGAAAAGGAGAGTCCCACCTACAATAGGTTTACACCCACAGGAGTGGGTGAGCTTAATAACAATTTTCCGAGTCTGCAAAAGACTGAAACTACCACACTATCCTATGCTTGTTTCATGGCTACAGTATCCTTTCATTATCTTGAGGGTATTAATGATGTTTTCCTTTTCTCTCTACAGTCTTTATTTCCTGAAAGGTGCTTCTGTCTATTTTAGTATCTGACTTTTCATGATGAAGTTTCTCTCATGTCTGGTAATCCTTAATTGTCTACTCATGTTTAAGAGTGGATAACAAAGAATGGGTGGAAGCTTTAAATGCTTGTGTGACTTAATTTTGACCTTAATTTTATTTCTTTAGTTGGAGAACCTGTCATTATCGGTATCTTGAACTAGTCAGATTTTGCACGAGAGATACTCTAATTTCCTGCCTGGAGGGAGGAGGACTGACTATCAATGTTCTGGAAGCTGTGTCCTAGGAGAGAGCGGTGGTGGATAAAACACTGATGTCTCAGCCCTCAGTAGACATACTTCCACTTAATGCTCCCATTTTCACCATGGCATTCTCTCCCTCAACCCTGACCCTTAGCTTATTCATCGTAGCATTTCTCATCCCTAGACTAGCAGGCACTACTAGTTAAATGAGCTGTAGTCTTAATTTTTCCTTTACATGGCCCTGTCAGAAACTTTTTTGAGTATGCACTCTTAATATATATGTATCAGTTTAGAAGTTGCATACTATACTGTAATTTTACTAAATATATTACCTACATTATAAAATGTACACAAAAAAGGCTGAAATATGGAAACGGAGAGGTGACTCAAGTCATTGGGAACCTCCCTACCACATGGGAGGTCCAGGGTTTGGTTGCCCATTCTTCCTAAAAAAGAAGACGAGCACACAACAAATAGATGCAGAGGGCAGACAGCAAGCACAAAATAGTGACGGGGAGGGGAAGGAATAAATAAATAAATCTTTTTTAAAAAGGCTGAAATAAAGAATTCTTAAATGTCTTCCTGTACTTCCTTGTTTTGGCTTTATACTTTCATTAGCTAATGTCTCAAGGCACAATGTACACTGAGAAAAAAGCATATCATTAATCATAGATGTGAATATATATTTCAGATAGTTTTGATAGTTTTTTCTAACTTCTTGTCAGATCAGATTAGATTGTCATTGTTTTAACAATGTTTGAAAGAGTGTGTTAGGAGTAGGTAGCAACTTTCTCATTTTCTTTTTTGTCTGAGTTCACATCATTAAAATTATCTTTAAGATAGGACAACTTAGATTAATGCTCCCTGTGACCATGAAAATTGAGGTATAAGATTAACTCCAGTTGTCCTCAGTAGGCCATACCTTACTGTTTTATTAACCTTACTACAACAAACTCTGCATTTTATGAAATATAATCTTGAGACTATTTTTAGTGCGTTATGGTGGAATTTTACTATATTATCTATGTTACTTCATAACTTTATTGAGCTGGATAAATTATCTATTTAAAATATATAGTTCAGGGGAGCAGCTGTGGCTCAATCAGTTGGGCTCCCGTCTACCATATGGGAGGCCCTGGGTTTGCGTCCTGGGGCCTCCTTGTGAAGGCGGCTCGCCCGCATGCCATGGAGAGCCGCTGGCCCGCAAGCACCGCAGAGAGCCCCCGGCCTGCAAGTACCATGGAGAGCCAACTCAACAAGGTGACGCAACAAAAGGAGACAAGTAAAGACACAGAAGCACACACAGCAAGTGGACACACAGCAAACAAGCAAGCTGCAAGGGGGAGGAGGAATAAATAAAAAACAGAAGAACGCACAGTGAATGGACACAGAGCAGACAGCAAGCAAGCCACGAGGCGGGGGGGGGATAATAAAATATATATATACGTACACACACACACACACACACACACACACATATATTTAGTTCACTGATTTTTTTTTTAGGTACCAGGGCCAGGGATTGAACCTGGGGCCTCTTATGTGGGAAGCCAGGGCTCAACCACTGAGCCACATCAGTTCCCCTGAGTTGGTTATTTGCTTGTTGTTTGCCTTTGTTTTTAGGAGGCACTGGGGATCAAACCCAGGACCTCCATGTGGGAAACAGGCACTCAATTACTCAAGTCACATCCACTCCTGATTTTGGTTTTGATTTTTAAACATACTCAGAGTTGCACAGCCATCACCGCAATCCATTTCAGAACATTTTCATCACCCCCAAAAGGAACTCTGTACCCATCAGCTGTCGTTCCCCATTTCCCTCAAACCTTTCCACTGATCTCCTTTCTTGCTCTGTGGATTTGTCTATTCTGGACATGTCATATAAATGGAATCATATATGTGGTCCTTCGTGACTGACTTTTTTCACTTTGCAGTGTTTTCAAGGTCCATACATATTGTAACGTACTAATATTTTTATTGCCAAATTTAATATTCCCTTATATGGGTACACCCACATTTTATTATCCATTCATCAGCTGGTGGACATTTGGATTGTTTCTGCTTTTTGGCTATTCTGAATAATGCTGCCAGTTTTTGTGTGGACATATATTTTCAATTCTTTTGGAGTTGTTGGATCATATGCTAGCTCTCTTTAACTTTTTGAGGAATTGCCATGCTGTTTTCCAAAGTGTATCAAACATTATACCATCTTAAAGATTACAATTTTCTTTGAGATTAGTATTATCTATGTGTGAGAGGCACTATTATGTAGAGATTAAGAGCTAAAATGTTATAGCCATACTGACGTGAATTTGTATTCTGGCTCCATCATTTACTAGTTATGTGACATTAGGCAAATTGGTTAGGCTTTCTTTGCCTGATCTGTAAAATGGGAATAATTATATAGTACCTACTTCATTGAGTTTTAGGCATACCTGATGTAAGTGTGTATAAGTGATAGCTATTATTATTGTTCTGTTATCTATAGTTTACAGTTTCTTTGCAGGAATCTCTTAAATTGTCCATATTGTGTGGATTAGATTAGTTGAGCCAGATAAGAGTCATAAATCTACTTAACCAAATTATAGTAGGTCACAATAGTCTGAAAATGAACAAGGGAATAAAAACACCTGTTACCCTCTGACCAAGTGGGACTGAGTATGTTTTTAGATTCTTCTGGAACCTTTACAGAATTCAGATACATTGAAATCAAAATAGTATCTGTTGGTTTCATTTATATTGTTACTACTAACCTTCCCACACATTTCATTTTAGTTATTTTGACCATCATGATTTACCCTGTTAACTGCTATTGAATGATGCATCAACAAAAGAATGGTTTGTCCTTTTATCACTGGATCTTAAAATGCTTGACAGTGATGGCTATTTCTAATTCATTTATATCTCATTGACTCATTTATACCTTGGCCCTGACATTTATTTTAGGTAGCAATTACTATAGGACTATTTCTAGCCTTACTTTTGTAAATATTGTCAATAAGGCTGTCAACCAGCTCCCTCTCCCTCCCTCACCCCACCCCCCTCAGTAACCCTGAGTACTACACAGACTTTTAGGTTCATTGGCAGGATGTGAGGGAGTACTATAGAGAAAGGCTAAAATGTGTTGAACACCTGCTGTATATCATGCACTGTGCCAGTTGCTTCCTATTTATTATGTTAATTTTTCTCTATCCTTCAGAATTAATGAAGGAATGTTACTGCTTTATTTTTTTTTTCTTTTTTAAAGATTTATTTATTTTCCCTCCTGCCCTGCTACTTCTGTTGTCTGTGTTGTCTTCTCTTTTTTCTCTCCTCCATGATTCACCAGGATTTAATCCTGGAGACCCCTGATGGGGAGAGAGGTTCCCTGTCAATTGTACCATCTCATTTCCTGGTTTCTGCTGTGCTTCACCTTTGACTCTCCCCTTGTCTCTTTTGATGCATCATCATCATCATCCTGTGTGACTCACTCGCATGGGGCACTGGCTCACCACACGGGCACTGAGTGCTTGCCGCACAGGCACTCTTTCTCTTCTTTTTCACTAGGACGTCCCAGGGATCGAACCCAGTCCTCCCATATGGTAGGCAGAAGCTTTATCAATTGAGCCACATCCCCTTCCCTTGTTCCCACTTTGATCCACCCACCCACCCAACACCAAAGAAGACAGAGGCATGAGAAACTCCCTTCTCATTTCCCATCGGTAGAAGTAAAGCTCCCATTTCTAACTACCTACCTTTTGAAACAGTTTTTTTTTTTTTCATTCCTCCCTGACCACCCTTCTTCCCCCTTCTTGGACTCAGAGGGAAAATAGAAATGATCTCATATAGAACCTCAGTCCGCGTGGGTGGTGCTTTAAGAAATAACCGTTTGGGAAGCAAATTTGGCCCAATGGATAGGGCGTCCGCCTACCACATGGGAGGTCCAAGGTTCAAACCCAAGGCCTCCTGACCTGTGTGATGAGCTGGCCCACACACAGTGCTGATGCACACAAGGAGTGCCATGCTACGCAGGGGTGTACCCCATGTAGGGGAGCCCCACATGCAAGGAGTGCATCTCATAAGGAGAGCCGTCCAGTGCAAAAAAATGTGCAGCCTGCCCAGGAATAGCACCGCACACACGGAGAGCTGACACAGCAAGATGACGCAACAAAAAGAGACCCAGATTCCCAGTGCCACTGACAAGAATCTAAGCAGACACAGAACACACAGCAAAGGGACACAGAGAACAGACAACTGGGGTGTGGGGAAGGGGAGAGAAATAAATAAATCTTAAAAAAAAAAAAACCATTTGATTGTAGTAATTAAATTCTTCTCTCCTGTGCTGGATGGCATCTTAAGCCCTACTTAATATAAAGGTTTTGATGATTAGAATACCTGCTTTATGCTAGACACAAAGATTAATTCAAAATAAAAATATCCCATCTTTAAAATATTTGCATTCTAATAGGTGAGATAAATGATCTGGGTTATCCTTAATTTACAGTGTTTGATCAAAATCCTAAGTAATTCTTTCTTTGAAATGTTTCTTTGATTGTCTCTTCCTTTCTATTCCCACTTCAGCCTGATGGATATTTTGATGACACAATGTGCCATGATGCTCCAGGCTGTTCCCCATTTAAAGTAACTGATCCATCACAAGGTGACTTGAATGTGAGGCTGCATATAGGCATGCTGACATCCTGTGGCTCAAGCATACTTTGTTGCATAACAGATACCTCCCCACGGATGCTTTTCATTGCAGTCCTCCCAGCTTGGCATTCTGTCTGAAGTATGATTACGTTTTCCAATATCTTTTTAAATTCCCTCTTGTTTGGAATATGAGAGAATGACAACTCTAATGATATTCCACTGAAAGGGTCTTTGTAATCAGGGCCTTAAGCAAATGCACAATTTTTAACTCTCTCTAGAGATTGTAATTAGGAAATGTGGATTTTGAGCCATGCTATAATTTTTTTTCTACTGCTAAATTTATGACCAATTTTGTTTATTTTCGCTGAAACATTTAGCAAACAAAAGGAGCCCAGCAGAACAACCTAACTGTGAATAGATCTTGGTTGTTTCTCCCCACCTTCATTGGGGAAGCTCTATTGATTCAAAATCTTTTAAGTAATTTGTCTGACACTTTTCCCTCTTGTCTCCATTAGTTGAGCAATTTGCATCTTAAGGAAGAGAAAATCAAGCCAGATGCCAATGGTGAGTAATAGAAAGCTAGTTTTAAAACAAATATGATTTCCTTTAGTATTTCTGTTAATGGTGTGTACCAGAGGGGGCTGGCATATACTGGTTTTCATTTGGTCTGGGAATCAACAAACTGAATTATGACCAAAATTTGCTTATAAGTAGGAGGAGGCCTAATTTACTTATAAATTATTAAATTTATTACTAACCATGGGAAAATCTTCCAAAGATTACATTGTTTTTATAAATATTCCTTTTTTGGGGATGAGAGAGACAAAATATGAGTAACCTGAGAGTTTACCTATTCTAATTATTCTAAAATTAGAGCATTAAATTTTGTTGGTGTGCTTAATCTGAATTCACTCACAATCTTTTTCTTTATATTTTGACTATATAACTATGTATTCAGAGTTATATTTTTCAGAAAACATTGTTTGAATATACATTTCAAATAGTCTATAAACGTAATTTTCTGTTCATATATTGGTGAAATATGATTTGCATAGATCCTCCTCTGTTGAGCATTGAGATGGTTTCTCATCAATGACTGCTGTTATCATCTTTCTGTAACATTTCAGAAATATTGATGCTATGAGGGAAATCAACATTAGTTTGAGTTTGGAGTATGAAGAAATTGAAGTGTAAGCAACAGTGTTTCATACTTTTATTTAGAAGTAATGTTTTTATTAATGGCTTGGTTTCCTCATTTATTTTTTTGCTCCCCAGGCCTTTACATTTCTAGTGTCTCATAGAATTTGAGTTGTCTCAGCTGTTGGGTATGGGATGTGATTGTGAATGACGGCCACTTTGTGTCTGATAAAGGTGCTGTTGTCAAGACCAATGCTAATACAGAGAAGACAGATGAAGAAGAGAAAGGTAACACTGCCTTAAAGCTATAGAAATGAGGTTCTCCGTTTTCAGAGACTGGATTGTTATGAGCATTCATTTCTATACCCAACTGGCTTGACTTTAATGGGAGTATAAAAGTTGAACATATAATAGTTAAAAGGAGAAGAAATTCTAATGACTTACATTTTAGAGAAATTTTACTTCGAATAATTGATGAACTTCAGCAGGAGCAGGAAATATTCCCTGAATGATTATCTTGTACAGGGCATTATAAAAAAAAATTAAGGTGCATCCCCATAGTCTAATAAAATTAAACTTGATGCTTGTACATATTTAGCTTGGATGACAAGCGAAGAGCTTATATCAAGATACAGGCTTTGTTAATTCCTTTTTTCTCATTGTGTGATGTGTTTATTGAGTGAATATTTTAAGTACAAATTAGGAGTAAATATTTGGGTCTAGATAGAATAGATAGATTCAGGAAAGGAGGGCTGTTAGAATTGCATTCTGGAGAAGATGATAAAGGTGTCATAACCTTTCCCTTTCATAACTTTTAATTATAAATCAAAACTCTGATGTACCTTGAATTAGAAGGCTTATTGTAAATGCATATCATTTGAAATACCAATGCCAATTGAATTCATATGAGCTTATTGTGGCTCTTGTGGACTTAAAACCATTACCTTCTTTTTCTTGACAGAGGACAGAGCTGCCCAGTCCTTACTCAACAAACTCATCAGAAGCAACCTTGTGGATAATACAAACCAAGTGGAAGTCCTGCAGCGGGATCCAAATTCTCCCCTCTATTCTGTGAAGTCTTTTGAAGAGCTTCGTTTGTGAGTATTTGTTTATTTTCTGACTCTCACCTTGGTATTCAGAGATCGAGGACTGTTTTTTTTTTCATCCCAGTAGAACATTTTTAACTAATACAAGATAATAAAAGAATTTAGCTACGTATTCTCTGTAACATTTATGTAATCAGACTATATTTTTAAAAATGTAAAAGTAGGGGGAAAAAGGATTTAGCTACTTTGTGCTAAGTAAAATTTCTTGGCAATCTAAAAAATTTAGCTGAAGTCACAAATTTTGCTCACTTAGCATGTACTTGACTCATAGTTATAAAAATAACACGTTAAAAAAAAAAATCTCCCAGATTTTTGCTTCTTTCTTCAACCACAAACCACAAAGACTTTCATCTTTTAACTTTTTCTAGGAAACCACAGCTTCTCCAGGGAGTCTATGCCATGGGCTTCAACCGTCCATCTAAGATACAAGAGAATGCATTGCCTTTGATGCTTGCTGAACCGTATGTACCCCTATACAACATGGCCATTTTAATATTTAATTTTTTAAAACTTGGATTGTTTTTTAAAATTATACTTAGTAATACATGCACATTGTAAAAAAAAAAAAAAAGTTGGAAAGCAGTGAGAAATAAAAAAATCTGTAATCTCCCTCCTCCAAAGCTATTAATAATTTGGTGTAGAGACATCTAGACTTTTTTCTGTGTAAACATATATGTGTAATTTTTTTTCCTTCCCTTTCCACCTTCCCCACCCTGCTGGTTTTTTTTCTGTGTCCATTTGCTGTGTGATCTTCTGTATCTTTTTCTCTTTTTGTCTTCTCGTCTTTCTCCTCTTGGATTCATCAGGATTTAATCCTGGGGACCTCTGATGTGGAGAGAGGTTCCCTATCAATTGCACCACATCAGTTCCTCGACTCTGCTGTGCTTCACCTTGATTCTCCCCTTCGTCTCTCTTTTGTTGCATCATCATCTTAATGCGTGACTCACTTGTGCCGGCACTGGCTCACCATGTGGGCACTCAGCTCACCACACAGGCACTGGCTCACTGTGCGGGCACTCACGTAGGCACTCGGCTTGCCACACGGGCACTTGCGTGGGCACTTGTCTCACTGCATGGGCAGTGGCTCACCACATG
Organism: Dasypus novemcinctus; assembly: GCF_030445035.2. Taxonomy (NCBI): domain Eukaryota; kingdom Metazoa; phylum Chordata; class Mammalia; order Cingulata; family Dasypodidae; genus Dasypus; species Dasypus novemcinctus. Next base: position 15,654,959 of record NC_080690.1, read on the forward strand.
GGCACTTAGCTCACTGCGGACACTTGGCTCGCCACGCAGGCATTTGACTCACCACATGGGCACTGGCTCCCCACGCAGGCATGCTTTCTCTTCTTTTTCACCAGGAGGCCCCAGGGATCGAACCTGGGTTCTCCCATATGGTAGGCAGAGTCCTTATCACTTGAGCCACATCAACTTCCCTATATGTGTAATTTTAATTAAGAATGGAACTACATATGTGGCTATATATGCTGTTTTTATTTATTTTTAGTTGTATGATCTTTCTATATCAGTAAATTTACATTTGTATCATTCACATACATTTAATGACCACCATGATTGCCATTATTTGGGTATATAAAATTTGTTAGGTCAGACATTGTAGGCAAAAAAGTAGATTCTTGGAGACCTGAAGAGTACAATTACTAAGGTTGCTTTCTGGGAGAGCCACTTCTCAAACGTTAATGGGTGTGTGATTCTCGTAGGAATTTATTAAAATGCAGATTCTGATTCATTAGGTCTGAGGTTCTACATTTCTCATAAATAGCTGATGCTACTGGTTTGAGGTCACAGTTTGAGTAACAAGGATATAGAGCATGAGGAACTTTTCTAAAAATTGGTATCTAAATTACGTATTATTATGTAAAAGTAAAATTTTACTGCATGTAATCCTAAACCCTGAAATTCCTTTTTCTGGTTGTCTAAAAATAGTTAAGTTAGGTCTATATATTTTCTCAAAGATTTCTTTGTTGTATGTTAAAACAGTGATACTTTCCAGGTGGTTGTAATGTCTTTTTTTAACTTGGAATTTTGAGCATACATAAAGGTGAATAAATGGAATATTTACTAGATTGTTTCTCATTCATCTTTTTATTTCTGGATCATTTATAGAAGCTTGTTTTTATAAAAGAAACCTAAGAGAATTATGTAGTACCTTTCTTCATTAGCAAATATTTGTTATGTAACTGATGTGCCAGGTACTGTTCTAGTCTAGGCACTTGGATACATTAGTAAACAAAGCAGACCAAATTCCTGCTATAAGGAGCTTACATTCTAGTTTGGGGTATAGGTCATCTACTCTTATTCAGAACAAATAAAAGATTATGTTAAAATGTGCTAAGTGCTAAGGGTAAAATAAAAAGTGTGATAGGGGAGATTGGGAGTACCAATACATTTTGGTTTGTGTGTTGTTTTTCGTTTGTTTGTTTGTTGAGGTATCAGGGGCCAGGGATTGAACCTGGGACCTCCTGTGTGTGAAGCTGGCGCTCAACCACTGAGCCACATTGGCTCCTCTGAATTGTTTTTTTCGTTAGTTTAGCTTGTTTTTGTTTGTTTGCTTGTTTTCTTTTAGGAAGCATCAGAACTGAACCCAGGACTTCCCATGTGGGAAGCAGGCACTTAGCCACTTGAGCCACATCTACTCCCCATTTTGTTTTTTAATGCATTTCAAAGTAGGTTGCAGACAGCCAGTTGCAGTTTTAAATGAAGTGGTTGAGGGAGAGCTTCTCCAGTAGGTAATGTCTGAGCAAGACTTGAAGCAGAGGAAGGGAGTTAGCCATGTAGGAACAGTTGTCCCAGGCAGAAGATTGAACCAGTCCAGAAGCCCTAATATGGGAATAGGCCTGGCGTGTTTTCAGAGGACCATTGGGGACATTTTGGTGGAATGGAGTTAGTAAGGGACAAGGCAGTAGAAGATGAAAGCAGAGAAGGGAGCCAGATCAGGTAGGACCATATATACCATTATTAGGATTTTAACTTTTACTCTGAGTGAAATGGACAATGATTGAAAGGTGATTGAGCAGTGGAGTGACATTAGCTGACTACCATTTTTTAAATTTCTGTAGTGCTCTGGACTTGTAAAGCTAGAATATATAATTGCTACAGAATCCAAGGTTTCCTTCTATAAAATAATTTTAATGTTCATTCTTTCATTTTTATTAACCAAAAGGATATTTGAGATTTAAGCTTCTATGTGATTTGTTTTATTGTCTAGTCCACAGAACCTGATTGCCCAGTCTCAGTCTGGTACTGGTAAAACAGCTGCCTTTGTGTTGGCCATGCTTAGTCAAGTGGAACCTGCAAATAGATACCCCCAGGTAAGGACTTAGTGAATTCTGGTTTTCTGTTAACCCAAACCTTGAAGGAAATTCCATTTACTGGATTAAAAATTAAGCTCTACAGATTACTCCTTACATAAACTAGAATGCGCCTCAAGTTGAACTCTTCCAGTAACAACAAAAGTCCTATTCCTCTTTCTATGGTTTGTCAGTTTGGGGATACTGCTGAGAAGCTTGGCTGCTTTATTTCAAGAAAACCTCCTTATAACTGTGATCCATTAGATAGTTCTGAGAACTTTCTGATTAATAAAAAGGAAGCTAAACTCCAATTGGAATTCCAAATCCTAGCTCATGTTCCATTTTTGGTAATCCGGCAGCCAACAGCTGTTTTCAAGTATTTTTACCAAGCCAGAGTTCTGAACCCTAAGAGCCACAACCCTAAGAATTCCAGCTTTGACTCTGCAGCTTAAAAAATCAAGTGGCGTGCAATTTAATTTGCTTATCCTTTCCTTCAGCCTCAGCTGGAGAAATTACTAAATCCTAATAATGATATTTCCCCTTTGCAAAAGAACTAGTGTCTTGAATTCTCATTCTGCCCTCTTTCCCTGCCAGTGTTTGTGCCTCTCCCCAACCTATGAACTCGCCCTTCAAACAGGAAAAGTGATAGAACAAATGGGCAAATTTTATCCTGAACTCAAGCTAGCTTATGCTGTTCGAGGCAATAAATGTGAGTATCAGTATGTATTCCTAATCATTAAGCTAATTACTTTTAATTTTGAAAAATTACAAACATATACAATAGTTGAAATAATCTAGGTAGGTCCCCTCCACCTAGATTCAGAAACTTAACAGTTTGCATGTTTACCTTATCTCTATAAGTGGTATATTTTTGTGGAATCATTTGAAAGTAAATTGTAGACATTTTGAGACTTTGTCCTTAAATAAATCTCATAATAAGGACATTCATCAGCATATCCACAGTTCTGATATCAAAACCAAGAAAATAAACAGATTCCCTAATATCAAATATCTAGTTCATTTTTATTTTTCTGCATTAAAAAAAAAATGTTTGTATTAATACCAGGATCTAATTACTGTTTGTGCATTGCATTTGATTGTTGTATATCTTTATAAATTTCTTTTAATTTGGAATAGTTCTCCCCCTACCCCCACCCTCATGGAATTTGAATATTCCACACTCTGACTTCTTTAGTTTCATTTTTTAAAATGTCATCAGAAGCACAAAAACCTAGAATGTCATGGTTGTTAACTCTGGGGATTTAATTTTTTTTTTCTTTTTTAATCTTTTACAACAAACAATATGTAAATAATTGAAAAAGAAGTGCTGTTGGACATTTCATTGAGGCTTATGTATCTTTAAAACAAATATGAATTTATGATTACTCTGTGTACAAATTCCTAATGCAAACTCCAAGTCAGTTTTGAAAAGAAAGAAAGATAAAACTTTTTAGAAGATAATCATAAAATATTTAATATTTTCCAATGTGAATTTGAATAAGAAGGGCAGAGAGTACTAAAGAATTTCCTTTGGGAAATGGACAAGTTATTTGTTTATCTGAGGTCAGAGGCAGCATCCTCATTAACTTTGAATTTGCATAACTTTTACATTTGGGTAAAATTTTTGGCTGAGACTAGAGGGAACATGTGTGTCTAATCAAGCTTATAAATCTTAAAGAATGTAAAAGGAATCAGTAAATATCATGTAATTTAAAATAATGAGCCAAATGATGATCTGTTCATTGTTACTCAAATTCTTCTCAGTTTGGATTTCACAGAGCCAAGAATGTGCTATAGTCTGCCTGGCCTACTCTGGGGAAGTGCATTTTCTAAGAGAGGCAGCTTGAGTTTCCTTCAGCATATAAAGCCTTCAAATAAGTCCCTTTTATTGATTTTGGGCAGTGGGGGGAGGGGACTTAAAAGTAACTCACTTGTTTGACTAGATGCCAGGATAGGTTGAGGGGACAGAGTTCATGGGTGAGATAAGGACTTTGAAAAGCCTACTTAGGAGGAAATGCAAGCATGGTCTAGAAGGAGCAGTGTTGACAATGAAGAAATAAAAATGTCAGATACTTGAAAGAGAATTGTATGGTTATGGAGAATGAAGAAGAATGCCACTGAAGATTTTCATCTTTTTGTTTTTATATCTTTACCGTATATTTTCAACATCTCTTTCTGTTTTAGTGTCCATTAAATACTGTAGTGATATCATAACCAATCCTAAAAATTTTATACAAGCATGAAAACAGATATATTAAAATAACACTTTAGCTTTAGAATTTCTCAAAGAGAAGAGCTGGCTTTGCCATGGAAACACCACAGAAAACATCTTGTCCCCACAGTGGAAAGAGGTCAGAAGATCACTGAGCAGATTGTCATAGGCACCCCCGGGACTGTCCTGGACTGGTGTGCCAAGCTCAAGTTCATCGACCCCAAGAAGATCAAGGTGTTTGTTCTGGATGAGGCTGACGTGATGATAGCTACCCAGGGCCACCAAGATCAGAGCATCCGCATCCAGAGGTAGGAACTGCTTGAGCAGGGAGGAAGTGCTCGGCCTCCTGGTGTGCAAGGCCCAGTCTTCTTGTTGTGTGTGCCTTCTCTTTTGTCCAGTCCCTCCTCTCTCTCCCGCTGGGTCTTTTGCTTCAGAACCTTCAGAAGCATTTGTTTGATGGGCCATTGCCATGTCAGTGTTGACCATACCCCAAGCCTGGGTTTGGAAAGGAGACGTAGGGAGGCTACCACCCCCTGTCCTGACCCCGCATCTGCCCCCGCTTCCTGCTTGTGATGCTCCTCCCCCAACACCCTTCCTGGGGACTAAGACCATCCAAGCGAGAGGAGGCTGACCTTCTGCTCCTTGCAGCACAGGACCTTGGGTCACACAAAATACCTGGGCCTTGCCTTGCAGGATGCTGCCCAGGAACTGCCAGATGCTGCTTTTCTCTGCCACCTTCGAAGACTCCGTGTGGAAGTTTGCCCAGAAAGTGGTCCCAGACCCAAACATTATCAAACTGAAGCGTGAGGAGGAGACATTGGACACCATCAAGCAGTATTATGTCCTGTGCAGTAACCGAGATGAGAAGTTCCAGGCCTTGTGTAACCTCTACGGGGCCATCACCATTGCTCAAGCCATGATCTTCTGCCACGTGAGTAGTGGCAGCAGCAGGGCCTGCTGGGAGGACATGGCTTGGAGCGTGTGGCCCTGCCCCCTCCCTCTCAGCCAGCTGCACCTTAGCGCCGAGAAGGCCCAGAGTCCCAGTGTGTGACAAGAAGGGACAAGATTTGTGAAGATTTAGGGGGCAGTTTCTTCTTTTGTTGTTGAAAAAGTAATACCCTAAGAGAGATGCAGCCTGCATGTAGAGTCCCTTAAAGTTTAATCGATTTTATTTGTAGGTGATATGTTATGGGAAAACCCAAGGGAATCAACTGATATTTCTAGAAAAAATAGGAATTAAGTAAAATAGTTGGTTACAAGATTAAAATGAGTTCTCCAATCCACAAAGAGCAAATACTAAGAAAATGGAAGGAAAAGTCCTATTTGCCATGGCAATAAGAAACTTAGGAGTAAATATTTCAGGTCTCTGAAGAAAACGTCAAAATTATATGAGAGGAAAAAGTTCTATGAGAGGATATAAGATTAAGAATTGAATAAATGACAAGTTATATTCTATTTTTGGAAGGCATGATACTGTCACTTTAAAAGTTTGTTTGGTTTTTGACAAGGGCACACAATGGCCACAACTTCAGAATGAACATTTCAGACCTACAAAAAAGTGAAAAAGTAATGATGAACATTCTTAACCCCTTCACCTACTGTCAATATTTAGTTCCATGTGTATCTGCGTGTGTATGGCCCTATGGCTATACTTTTTCTTTTTGCTGAACCATTTCCAAGTTAGTGTTGCAGACACCATGACAGTTTGCTCCTATATACTTCTAAGAATGTGACATTCTCCTATATAACCACAATATCCTTATCATATGTATTAGTCAGCCAAAGGAGTGCTGATGCAAAATACCAGAAATCTGTTGACTTTTATAAAGGGTATTTATGTGGGGTAGAAGTTTATAGTTACCATGCCATAAAGCATAAGATACTTCCCTCGAAGTCTGTTGCTATGTGTTGGAGCACGATGGCTGCCGATGTTCATCCTTCCTCTTCCTTTTACAGCTCCATGGTCCCAGCTTCTCCCAGTATCAGCTGTAGACTGGGATAAGTCTTAATCTGTCTCTGGGGCTCAGCTCCTCTGCTCTCCTGTGTGCTTACTTCCCAGGCTCTAGCTTAAAATTCCAACTTCCCTTCTCTGCAGGCAGGGCTCGTGGCCCAGTCAAAGCATTAATTATTATTTAATCAAGTAAAAGTGAAACCTCTGAACCCAGTACAATCTAATATGTCCAGAGGACCAAACCAGTTTACAAACATAGTCCAATATCTATTTTTGGAATTCATAAACAATATCAAACTGCCACATCATATCTTTAACAAGGCACAGTAACACTATCTCAAAAATAGTTTTTATTCTACTTTTCCCACATATATGCCAATAGCTAAGGTATACATGTGTTCCAAAATTGAAAAGGATATTTATGTGTGTATGTTTTTAATAGCTTTTTTTCTCTACATTGCTGTTGCTGTTTTTCCCATTATATTTCAGAGCCCATCAAGGATTGCTTGTTGCATTTTGTTGTCTTGTCTCTTGAGACTCCTTGAAGAGTCTGGACGGGTAGTCTTTCAGAATTTCTCTGATTGTTTTTTTCCCTCATGATGTCAGATTTAAGTCGGATAGGTTAGGGTTCATTGCTACTTTCCATTGGACCACATTGGGTTTTCTCACTATTGCTACTAAGTATGATCCCTTGGCTAATTTGGTTTCTGCCAGATCTTCCCATTGTAAAAGTACCATTTTTGAATTAACAAAAATCTGTAGGGTTATAAAATTGTTTTAAAATATTAATCAATTTTATGAAAAAGTATATCTGTATTTGCATATTCATATATATCTTACATTGCAACCCTGAGTGACTTTTGAAATATGTTTAAAAGAACTGAATAATTTTAGGTAATTTCATCCTTGTTCCTAAATTTTGTGTAGAATCTGCCAGATCAAAAATTTCTGTCCACGCAGAGCAGTGTAGCTCAGTGGTTGAGCACCTGCTTGACATGGATGAGATCCTGGGTTCAGTCCCTCTTCAAGTTCCTTGATTTTTCAAATGTTTTCTTTCTTCAGACACGCAAAACAGCCAATTGGCTGGCAGCAGAACTCTCCAAAGAAGGTCACCAGGTGGCTCTGCTGAGTGGAGAAATGATGGTAGAGCAGAGAGCGGCAGTGATTGAGCGCTTCCGAGAGGGCAAAGAGAAGGTTCTGGTGACCACCAACGTGTGTGCCCGTGGTGAGCAGAGTATGCCCTGATCTGCCCAGCTCGGGGTCTCAGGTCCCGTTAGAAGAGAAATCCTTGACTGTGGGAAACACAGATGGTTTGGAGATCAGCTGAGGGTGGTGGTGACTTTCTTTCCTTGGAGAGACTGGATTTCCTTCAGTAGCTAAGAACTTCCACAGAAGCCAGGCATTGCAGCGTGGTGGGAGGAAACTTAGAGGCATCCGACTGGTTCCGAGCGGAGCCTGCCCTTCTCTGGGCACCCAGTGAGTGTTTAGCTGCATCTCCAAGTACTTGTATCAGCCAAGGCTTCTTTACCGAAGCCATAATTTTGTCAGCACCTGCCAAAGTTCTCCTTTTTTCCTCTATTTCTGCCACGGGTCCCTGAATCCAGAGCCAGCCTGTCCCAAGCTCTGACTGACAGGGGGCGACAGTGATTTTTGTCTCCCATCCCGACTCTTCTCTGTCTCTTTGGTGCAGGTATCGACGTGGAACAGGTGTCTGTCGTCATCAACTTTGATCTTCCCGTGGACAAGGATGGGAACCCGGACAACGAGACCTACCTGCACCGCATCGGGCGCACCGGCCGCTTTGGCAAGAGGGGCCTGGCCGTGAACATGGTGGACAGCAAGCACAGCATGAACATCCTGAACAGAATCCAGGAGCACTTTAGTGAGTGGCTGGGACTGGCCTCTGCCGGGTGCCCTTTCCTGACATGGGGAAGGCAGAGAAGGGTGGGGAAAAGGGCAGGTTTTCCTGTGGCCCCGAGAGAGGCCTTTGACCCTGTCCGTGTTTCTCTCCCAGACCATCCCTGGAGAGGTGCAGCCTCCGGGACTTGAATGGCAGTCGCCCCTTGGCCGGGCTGGACGGGGTCTGGGGCTCTGACTGTGGCTGTAGCAGTGACAGGGCCCTCCCTCTGACCCCTGCTCAGGCACTGGCAGCCTTTGGGGTTAAATCAAGGTCCTCTCTGGCCAGAGGATGGAATATTCCCCAGACAGGCAGAGACCTATGTAGTTGCTGTCTCTCTGCGGTGCCATCCCTTCCCCAGCTAACTTCATTGTGTCCCCCCAGTAAGCCCTGCTTGGTTTCTCTTTGAATCTTTTCCCCTCAGATAAGAAGATAGAAAGATTAGATACGGATGATTTGGATGAGATCGAGAAAATCGCCAACTGAGGAGCTCCACCAGGGACTGGTGCCCACCCTTGGTGCTCTCCCTGCAGAGAGACAAGTGCTTTCCCAGCACAGGCCTCAGCAGTCACCCACCATCAAGACGAAGGCACAAGCAGAGAGAAACTACCTACCTCATTTTAAATTACGTTTGGACTTGATAAAAATTTCTGCAAATGATGGGGAAAGGTAGAAAAAAATGTTTACACAACTTTTGAAGATTAGGCGTGAATACACAGAAATTTACCTTTTGGAAATTCGGTCTTTTTTTTCCCTCTCTTTTGGCCAGAGTGCCCCATTGTTACACTTATCTAGTTGCTATGGCTAATCACTGGCGCCAGGATCTCTGTGGCAGTCCCTGCCTCTTCTCTGGCTCGGAATGTGTGACCAGCCTCCAGTCCTGTGGAAGTCACAGAGTAGAAGAGAAATGGGAACACAGAGAGAGGCCCCGCATGGGATAAGTATGTAAGCCCTGAAGTTTGGGGTGAGGCAGCAAGGGGCCTTTGAGCTGCTGCTGTGGACTTGGTGTGGGACAATTCATCAGAAGTATTGCCAGCACCCTCTCCTGCTGTTCACAGCAGGGAGGGTTTTGCTAAGCATGGGCTGAAGTGCCCACCTAATACCTTTGTTGTTTGCAGGTTTGTGTCACAGGACCATGACCTACTCTTTCTTAGCAGGTGTGATATATGTGTAGTGCGCATCTGATTATGGGTGGGTTCCTTGCTTGCGCTTGAGCAAGTCCTGTGGAGATACTGTCATGGAGCCTTAGTGGTGGCCCTAGCTTGCTACAAAACCTGGTCTTTTCAGCACTTACAGCATCTTTTATACATCCCTAACATTGCCTTGACCCCTTAGTAGCCCCAGACAAATAAAAAGTGATCTGAGGTTTGGGTCCTCAGTGAAAATTGTAGTCTCAAGTCTTTAATGGCTTGCCTCACGTCAGCTCGTGGCATGGTCAGCAGTAGTCAAATCCTTGTCTGGTCTCCAGATCCCAAAGGCAGGTTCTCACAGAACAGGGGAATGATTTCAGATTTGTGACATCCTAATTGTGAAGGGATTTTAAATGCCTTGTGTTTACAGTCCTTGGAATACAAATAGGTATGATGAGGGACTAGCTGTACTAGAGCCATTTGTCTGTTCAAGGGAAGAGTAATCACCAAGACCTTTGTTCCATCTTCACTTGGCATCTTTGTGCAGAATAGTCTGAGCAAATAATAGGACTGGACATTTCCTCATACCTGGCCAAGGCTGTTGGTACCCACAGAGTGACAGAGCAAAGGTGATATAAAACTTTGTTGTAAGAGCAATGTGAAATCCCAGCCAAAAGAAGCCCTCTTCAGGGAAGCGGACATGGCTCAAGTGATAAGACCTCCGCCTACCATATGGGAGGACCCGGGTTCAATCCCTGGGGCCTCCTGGTAAAAAAAAAAAAAGAGAGAAAGCATACCTGCACAGTGATCCAGTGCCCGTGCAGTGAGCTGAGTGTCCAGCAAGCCGAGTGCCCATGTGGGTGCCCGTGCAGCAAACCAGGTACCCATACAAGTGCCTGCATGGTGAGCTAGGTGCCCAAGTGGTGAGCTGAGTGCCCACACAGCAAGCCAAGTGCACATTCAGTGAGCCAGTGCCCACACAAATGAGTCACACAGCGGGATGATAATGCAACAAGAGAGACAAGGGGAGAGTCAAGGTGAAGTGCAGCAGAGACCAGGACCTGAGGTGGCACTTGACAGGGAACCTCTCTCCACATCAGAGTTCCCCAGGATCGAATCCCAGTGAATCCTAGAGGAGAAAGATGAGAAGACAAAAAGAAGTGAGTACAGAAGATCACACAATGAATGGACACAGCAAAAACGCAGAGTGGGGTAGGGGGAGGGGGGGCGGGGAAGCCCTCTTCAGCTCTAACCCTCATACAGAATGGCCACTCACCTAGGACCAGACCTGGAAGAGCAATTTTATGTGCTGAGTCCTATTCCAATTCCAGACCTTCACTATAGGTGTTTATGTGTTTTATGGCCATATCTCTTCCCCAGTTAACCAGAGAAGAGGCCAGTGCCAGCCTCCAGGTGGTTTCCTTAATCTGATATTACAAAAACTACAGACAGACCCACAAATTGCCAATTTGGCCACATTCCCCCAATGAGTATTTGACTTTGTAGGGTATTCTCTATGTTTCTGGCCACCTTTGACCCATCTTGAGAGTCTTGGAAGAAAAAAAATTTTATGCCTCTCCCTCCACCCCTGAAGACCTATGGACCAACCTGAAATTTCAAATCCTGAAATTAATGAAAACAAGGGTACAATTCAAGGAGTACAGAGTCCTCACTATGCTGCAGGTGATTACATCTCCCACCTCCCTAGCATACATATAACCTATCTTCAGTTGTAGCCCTAAATCAGAAGACAAAATGGGAAAGGATGTGTTTCAGGTATCTGGTAGAAAAGAGATTTAACAGTTCTTAATCTGGGGTCTATGGCCCCCTAAGAATTGATGGGTTTCATGGAGTCTGAAATGTATGCAGAATTTGAGTTTAAATGTGTTTGCCTGGGAGAGACTCCCAAAGGAGTTTGTATCTTTTAAAAAGATCAGACCTTCACTTGAGGACGGTACTGGAATGTTGCCCTAGTGTCACTGCAGTCCATATCCCTTCACCTGGTTCTCAGGGCTCTACAGACCACAGGCTGCTGCCTCAATGCCCTTGTGTAGCCTAGAGATGTCAGGTATGAATGTATTGAGCCCTTCGTGAGCTTAGGCCCCCAGAGAATTGTTCTTTTACTGAGTTTAGTAAGTTCCTATTATGGAATGATAACCTGTGCTCTAGGATAGAGAAACTGACTTGGGAAAAGAAAATTCTAGTCAAATGGGAAATTCTGGATATGTTCATTATCCATAAACTGTAGATTTTATTGTTTCTTTGAGTGTTATTGATTGGCTGTGTACATAAAAACTAATCAGTTCATGTATTCCTGACTGATGTTAATGGAACTTAATTATGAAATGTTCGTGTCACTGAGATATTGAGAATAAGAAGGAAAGGAGCATGTTTTGATTGCTGATATTAGTAGTCGTATGTAAGTGAAAGCTCACATATGCTTCCATAAGCTGTTTATCACCTCATAATCCTATTCTATTTCAGTTGACAGTACTCCAACATGAGCAATCCGAATATCTCCATAGCCAAGAGCCCTGCTTTGTTGCTGGGAGGCTCTTCATACTCCTCCCCCACCCTCGTTGGTAAACCATTGGAAGCTGGCTAACTCTTCAGAAAGAGGTAGAAAGTTCTTACATTCTATTTTCTAGGCCTAGGAATGTAACAGAAAAGGACTTGAAGGTAGGCCCTCTTTTGTTGGTTCTATCTCTTATTTGACATGAAGGATATACCATACAGAGGGTCAGTGGAATTCAGAAACTAAGGATTTCTGAGGTTAGAGAAAATTTCATGGAGGAATGGAGTTTGCCTATGAGGGACTTAAAGGATTCCAAGTGACACAAAGGTTGTCCTAGGCAGGAGGAAGGGAATATTAAAACTAAAGCAATTGCATGCTTTATTAATATGTATCAATAAAATTAATGTTTAAAAAAAAAACAAAAACTAAAGTTCACCAGGATAAATCTAGGGTTTCAAGGGGGTGGTGAGGATAGCTTGGCCACATGGCAGGTATGAAATCTTACTTCATAGGTAGACTATGAAGTTTTAAAGTGCTTAAAATGTACTTGCATTTAGTAGTAAATTATCATTATAGATTCTTCTATCTATAAGGAACTGATGAGATTTTTTTTTAGGAAAATTGGTCTAGCAGAGATGTATAGGATGTATTGGAGATTCAAAGGCGGAGGCTGGGAAAACAAGATTATTGCGGCAATCCTATCATACAGCAAGTACCAGGATCCTGTTAGTTTTATTGAGAACATAGAAGAAGAAATGCATTGGAGGGATACCATAGAGGAAGAAATAAAGGCTTTTATGCCTTTTTGTTATTCCAAAAAGGATTCGAAGTGGCTCTTTCAAATAAGATGCATTATACAAAATTCCAAAGGGAATGTTTGGAGAGAGTAGATGGCATCAGGGTTAGTCTCACACACAGCACATATGATGCAAAGCCCCTCACCTTTGTAAGAAGAGACTGATCCCTCTCCTTCACCACCCTCACTCACCACCACCCCAGCTATTATGGGTTTCTCTTGGCCCTGGGCATAGCAGGTTCTTGGGAATCCCCTGCAGTATCACCTGACTTTGCTTTCTCTGCTTGAGAATAAATGTTCTTAATCTCAGATTGCAGCCTCTTCCAAAAACAGCACAGTGGATGTGAGGGTACCAAAGGGCTGGTACTAGGAGGCTCCCATCACCTGCCTTTTCTAATCCTGAATCTGGGGCAAGGGCTTCCCCAGAATAGCTTCAAACACCTAGTATTTGTCACACTCCCACCTTGTGCCTTTTTCCCCAGCTCCTGTTTTTGTTTGCTACTATATTGGCTTAGAAACTATTTTGGCTTTAGTATTCAGCAGGGCAAGGGGCTTCCCCATCAGTAGCTCTAGTTATGAAATGGCGGGTAGGAGTAGGTAGAGGAAAAGAATATTAGATGAAGCCTGAGAGCAGTGACTGACAGAGATGGCAGCTGCTCAGATGAGAAACGCATCCCTTCTGCCTTAGGCAGAAGTGGCGGTGATGAGCGGGGTGTGGGGAGGGGGCAGATCCTTCTTCTATGTGGCTGGTGGGACTATGGCCAGTTTCTCCCTTAGGGAGTGGGGTGGGGAGGAGTGCCTGGCTGAATCTTTCCTGTAAGTACTAGTAATCTGTAAGTACTAGTGCCTGGCTGAATCTTTCCTGTAAGTAAGTACTAACGTTCTGTTAGTCTCATAGCAGTGCTACTACAACTGTGCTGTTATAGCCTTGTAGATATACGTCCAGCGTCTGTGAGATTCCCCAGACGGAAAATAGCCAAACGGTCTTAGGATCTTAGCATGTGCCTGAGAGCAAACCTTTCCTGCTTAGACTTGAAAGGACATGAGTCAGCCTCTGGTCAGGTATCTTGTCCTCTAATCTCTCTGTTCCTCTCAGGCACCAACCACTGCTGCATTTCCACAGAAATTGTCCTGACAAATGAAGGCCGTTTGAGTCCAGGTTTATCAAACCAGCTCCTAATATCTAGGCATTGCTTTGTTAATTTCTAAAACAAGTAGAATCATACTTGAGGGACAGATAGTATTCTAGTCATCTGATTTCTGATTTCACATTTTAATGTCAGTGGAGGGAATAACTTCAGAAAGAGCTGCAAGGGAAGCAGATTTGGCTCAACTGATAGAGCGTCTGCCTACCATATGGGAGGTCCAGGGTTCAAACCCAGGGCCTCCTGACCCACGTAGTGAGCTGGCCCACGCGCAGTGCTGATGCATGCAAGAAGTGCTATGCCACGCAGGGGTGTCCCCCATGTAGGGGAGCCTCACGCACAAGGAGTGCGCCCCGCAAGGAAAGCCGCCCAGCATGAAAAAAGTGCAGCCTGCCCAGGAGTGGTGCCGCACACATGGAGAGCTGACGCAGCAAGATGACACAACAAAAAGAGATTCCCAGTGCCGCTGACAAGAATGTAAGTGAACACAGAAGAACACACAGTGAATGGACACAGCAGACAAGGGGCGGCGGGGGGGGGGGGGGCGGAGAGAAAAAGAAATAAAAATTAAATCTTTAAAAAAAAAATGTTCAAATGCCTCCTGTCCCGTGGATGTTAAGTCTTTGCTGGATAAATCCCTCCCCTCTCCACAGTGATGCCTTCTAGTCTTTCATCTCGAACATCCAACCCCTGTCAGCAGATAATCTCCCTCCTCCCAGAGAACAGCCAATACAAGAAAATTCCCTCCGCCTTCCTCCACTAGACTTTCCTCCAGGCACACTTATCCTTCCATCTACTTCCTGTGATCATGGGAGATGCATCCCAACTCGGATTAAATTTCTCTGCCAGTCCACCACATTCCTTTGCCTGCACTTTAAGGATGTGCTCTCCCCACTCACATTGCCAGCTTCCCCTGTGTATTAGCCAAAGGGGTGCTGATACAAAATACCAGAAATCAATTGGCTCTTATAAAGTGTAATTATTTGGGGGTAAAGCTTACAGTTACTAGACCATAAAGCATAAGTTACTTCCCTCACCAAAGTCTGTTGCCACATGTTGGAGCATGATGACTACCAACATTCAGGCTTCCTCTTCCTCTTAAGGCACTATGGTCCATACTTCTTCCAATATCAGCTGTAGCCTGAGATAAGTCTTGTCTCTCTCCCAGGGCTTGTTTCTCTCAGAGCTCAGCTGCTCTGGTCTTGCCACAAGGTCAGCTGTAGACTATCAGGCTCGCTTGCTCTTCCTGGGGCCTCTGTGTTCTATGTGTTTACTTCCTGGAGCTCCTGCATCAAAACAACTCTCCTCTGCCATGTCATTTTCTCTGTAAGTCTCCACCCCCTTGGTGATGTGGCTGAATTAAAACCCCAATTTTAATCAAGTAAAAGTGAAACCTCTGAATTTAATACAATCTAATATGCTCAGAGGAAGAGAACAGTTTACAAACATAATCCAGTATCTCTGGAATTCATAAACATTATCAAACTCCTACACCCTGTTAGCTCTTTCTCATTGGTATTTTGTGTTCCTCTCTCTTTAAAATCCAGCCCTCCTCTTCCTCAGCGCTCCCCAACCTCAGATTTCTCCTTGAGGCCAGAAATCTTAGAAGTTGCTTCTACTCATTAAATCCCACTCCTCCCTCTGCAGTCTGACTACTACTTCCAACCTTCCCTAGAATAGCTTTCACCCAGGGACACAGACACATGTTCCTAAATCCAAACAGTACTTTTTGTCATCATATTTGACTTCTCAGCAGCATTGGCCATTGGGCAATCCCTTCCACCAACCACTCTTCTCGTGACTAAGGTGACACCAAACCAGCCGGCCTGCCTTCTCTCCAGCCAGTCCTCAGTCTTCCTTGGTAGACTCCCTTTTCTCTAGTTGGTTCTTAAATGGGCTCTTCCCCAGGGCTCTGCCCTGGGCCATCTTTTCCATCTTTCTCTACCTTGGGCAAGCTCATTGACCCCTGTGGCTTTATTTGTTTCTGCCAGAAACTTCCAAATCTATACCAAGACCTGACTTTGAGATCCAGGGTCATAGAGACAACTGTTCTCCTGGGACTCACACTTGGAATGTCTTCTAGAATTGTCTGCAGCCAACCTAGGAATTCCACATTCCTAGACTCTTATAGCTCTGCCCTTGCCCCTAACAGCACAGGAGATTTAGATTCCCTGTGTGGAGGAGGTTTTGCCCTTCCAAGTTGACCCCAACAACCTGTAATCAGGTGGACCCGCTGCTGAGATCTACTTGGAGCTCGTTCCTCTTCAAAAGGTCTTTCCCTTTATTTTGTTTGACTCTTTCTAATCTTTCCATGGTAAAAATATCATTTTAAGGAAAGTGTGTCCCGTTTGCCTGCCATGATCTCCCATTGTGTCCTGTAATTCCCTTATCGACATTGTGTCAGGCCACCCTCTAAGGCAGGGGTTCTTAACCTTTTTGTTCCATGGATCCCTTTGCCAATCAGGTGAAAACGACCCCGTACTAAGTCCACACTGTGTATTTAATAAATATACCACACCTGCACCAACACGTCCCCACAAGAATGATTTTTTGAATTTAAATTCAAGCTCAGGGACCCCTTGTTAAGAACCCCTGCTCTAAAGGTCTATATATATTAACTCATTTACTCCTCACAGCAACTTGTTATGATACCCATTCTACAGATGGAAAAACAGGCACAAAGATGTTAATAGGCAGCGGACTTGGCCCAGTGGTTAGGGCATCCGTCTACCACATGGGAGGTCCGTGGTTCAAACCCTGGGCCTCCTTGACCCGTGTGGAGCTGGCCCATGCGCAGTGCTGATGCGCGCAAGGAGTGCCCTGCCACGCAGGGGTGTCCCTGCATAGGGGAGCCCCACGCGCAAGGAGTGCGCCCCGTAAGGAGAGCCGCCCAGCGCGTAAGAAAGTGCAGCCTGCCCAGGAATGGTGCCACACACACGGAGAGCTGACACAAGATGACACAACAAAAAGAAACAGATTCCCGTGCCGCTGACAACAACAGAAGCGGACAAAGAAGATGCAGCAAATAGACACAGAACAGACAACCGGGGTGGGAGGGGGGAGAGGGGAGGGAAGAGAAATAAATAAAATCTTTAAAAAAAAGAGGTTAAGTAATTTGCCATGCAACACACAGCTTGGAAGTAGCAAGCCAGGCTCAGACCTAGACAGTTCTTTCAGGGCATACACTCTTACCCAATAGGCTATATTTACCTGATCTCCATTTTGAGACTGCTTCTTAGTGTTTGTCTTCTTATAGACTTAAGTCCAAGAGGAGTGGGAAGTATGATTAATTCCAACGTCGTGGCATTCCTGGCGGCCAGTAGTGTGTAATATGTGTTGTGTGTAGAAATCTGTTCCATTAATGTATGTTAAGCAATGAAAATATGCAATACGTCAAGTATCTTTTTTAAAAATATGCCTTTTCCCGTACAATTATATTCTAACTCAGTAGAACTTTGTGGTCTGTTAGAGGCTTACAATAATTAACAAGCTGTAGCTCAGTTTCCCCTGATATGCACTGGGGAAAGGCTAACCCCATTCCCCATAATCCTACGTGTCCAAGGGCACAGCACTTCCCCACACATTAAACAAAAAAACCACATAGAGAAGGGAGTAAAGGAAAATGGAAAACTTTGCTACCTGCATATCAGAGGGAGATAAAATCCCTAATGATCAAAGAAACATCTGCTCCTGCAGTATTCCAAGAAACCATAACTCCCTAACCCACTACCTTCTAGTCACTGCCAGGGAAAGTTTTCACCTCTAGGGCTTCCTATTGGTCCCTGCACTTCACTCGGACCCTCAGCCCCCTACCACCAACTATCATTTCCTGCCTAGGAAAGTTCTGTATAAATTCAACTCCCCCCCTTCCAGGAGTGGGCTGAAGTCTCTCTTGGGACCCCACCATGCTGGTGGGGAGGCTGAAATCTGTTCTTCAGACCCCTTCTGTTGGGAGAGCTTCTCAAAAAAATTTTTTTCTGTCCATGGTCAATCAGTCTCCATGTCCCAGTAAGCGCCATATTTTTCTCCAATATGGTCCAAATACAAACTTGTTCTGACTCCTTCCAATATTCCCAAGTTACTTTCTGAATCCTTAAAGCATTCCTCTTCCCCTCCTGTTGCTTCCCTTACAAGGGTTTCCCAAAGTCCTCACTCCCACCGCAAACATTTGCTTAGAACAGGGGTTATAATTTCAATTGAAAAAACACTCTTGTGGGGATGTGTTGGTGTGGGTGTGATATATTTATTAAATAATACACAGTATAATGTGGACTTGGTAAGGGGTTTGTGGAACAAAAAAACTTAAGAACCCTGGCTTAGAAGGAATGAAGATGCCCCAGGATCAAAGCCATGATCCTGAGAGACAGTCTTTTGTTGCTCATTAATTCATTTATGGGTTCATTCACTCACTCCCTGATTCAACGAGTGTGTCCTGTGCCCCTGCTATGGGTGAGGTGCGGGCAGTCAGTAGTGAGGAAAACAGGTGAGGTCCCTGACCACGGACTCACGGTTGAGTCATGGGGGCCAAATGTATCACATGATGAAGCAATTCCATCTAAATTGCAGTTGGATCTACCACGCTCACCCAGCCCCCTGACTCTCAGCCCCCTTGGCCTCCCAAAGGGGTCTTTCTAACGAACCAGGGAGAAAGGCCTTTGCCCTCCGCTGATTGGCTGGCTCGCCAGGCCTCGGCCAATGAGGTGCCAGCGGGGCTAGCGGCTTGCGGGGGGCAGAAAAGGAGAGCAGGGCGGGTCCTGCACAGGGCACCGTGACTGGAAAAGAAAGTGGGCACCCTGAAAAGAAAGTGGAATCATGTCTGAGGTCTTCCTGAAAGGACCCCTCCTGTCCCAGGGAAGTCAGTTCCTTGCCCCACCCACAGTTTTTGGTTGATATGTTGCCCAGTGCTCTTTGGAGTTGGGTTGACCTGAAATCAAATCCCGGATTTACCACTTACAAGCCCATATGATCTTGGGAAAGTCAAGTATTCGGACCTTTAAGTATCACTTGCCCTTCTGCTCAGTCTCCTATCTAGAGAGGAGGGAGAATCTCAGTTGCCCCTGGCTGGGCGCCCTCTTAGTTTGCCAGACGACTATGACAAACACCACAAACTGGTTGGTTTAAACAACAGGAGTTTATTGTCTTAGGGTTTTGGAGGCTAAAGTCCCAAATCTAAGGCCTGGACAGGCCATGCTTTCCCCTGGAGTCTGTAGCATTCTGGTGATGACTTGCGCAGCCCTTGGGGTTTGCTGACTTGCGTCTCTGCCTTGGTTAAACACCATCTGTCACCTTGTTTTCCTCCTGTGGTTTTCTCTGACTGCATGTGAATTTCCTACACCTTATAAGGACTCTAGTCGTATGGATTAAGGCTCACAGTGGTCCAATTGGACCTCATTTAAATAGAATCTTTGAAGCTTCTATTCACAAATGAGTCCAGACCTTAAGGAATAATAAAATCTTCAAAAGTCCTCTTTACAAGCAGGTTCACGCCCACAGGAATGAAGGTTTAAGACTTGAACATGTCTTTATGGGGGACATGATTTAATCCCCAGCATCCTCCCTTTGGAGTATAAACACCAGCTGAGAGAAGAGAGTGGAACCTTGGCAGAAGACTCCTTATTTCCCAAAACTTCTCCAAATAGTCACCGATTGTTTTCATGGTTCCAGTTGGTCCCCGGCCTACACCTCCCTGAGAGCATCCGCCTGGTTTAAACAAATGTCAAGCACTTCCCAATAGTTGCAGCTGGAGTGAAATAAATAAAAAGAAATTTCAAAAAATGCCCTACAAATTCCATGTTTGCAAAAAATCCTACCTTTGATTCCCCCAGAGACCAAGTTTTGCTCTAGGAATGGTGTTTCAGTGGAAGCACTACAGGAATCAGCCCCTCAGTCCCAGAGCAGTCATGCTCCATAAGGAACTAGCAATCAAAATAGAGCCATGGGCACACACTGTGACAGGTGAAAGCTTTTTGTGAATCCCAGAAATGATCATATTCTTGGAGTTAATCCATTCCTGTTGTTGTGGGATACTTTGATTGGTTTGGATTCAGTTGGGAGCCTTTAATTGAGTTCTTCAATGAGGTGTGACCCTCAGTAGGTCTTGGCCCTCTTGCTGGAGTCCTATATAAACAGGAGAAACATGCAGAGAAACAGAGAAAGAGGTGACCATTTTACCCGGTCATGTGAGAGAGGACTCCAGGATCACTTACAGCAGAAGAAAAACAGAGAAACCCCCAACAAGCTGAGAGAGAGGTCAGAAACTGGAATCAGCGGAGCAGCCCAAAGCTAAAGAAATGAGGCCTAGGGAGAGACAAGCCATATGCTTGATCGCCCACAGCTGAGCTCGGGGAGGATGTGAGCTTGGAGGAGAAGGTACAGACTGGCCATCATTTTGCCTTGCCACATGGCATGACTCCAGGATTGCCAGCAGCCAACCTTTGGTGAGTCAGTATCTCTAGAGGTGGGCCAGGTATGTTGGTGCATCCCCCAGTTTGGTGAGCTTATATCTATAGTATATATATTGTAAAGGATTATGATGCAGCATGTGGACCCCTGTTTGTAGACAATCTTTTGCTTATTTTATATTCTCCCAATTATTAACAGAAGTTTAATAAAATAAATGTCTGTGTATTGCTTTCTGATGCTTGAGTTATTATATCAAGCTCTCTCTATAAATATGTAAACATAAAAAGGATCCCCTGAACATTAACAAGAGGAGGAATAATTAATGGTTTAACAGGTAACCACATAGGGAAGCGGACTTGGCCCAATGGATAGGGCGTCTGCCTACCACTGGGAGGGCCGCAGTTCAAACCCGCCCCTCCTTGACCCGTGTGGAGCTGGCCCATGCGCAGTGCTGATGTGCACAAGGAGTGCTGTGCCACGCAGGGGTGTCCCCCCCTTAGTGGAGCCCCATGCACAAGGAGTGTGCCCCGTAAGGAGAGCTGCCCAGCGTGAAAGAAAGTGCAGCCTGCCCAGGAATGGTGCCGCACACACGGAGAACTGACACAGCTAGATGACACAACAAAAAGAAACACAGATTCCCGGTGCCTCTGATAAGGATAGAAGCGGTCACAGAAGAACACACAGCAAATGGGCACAGAAGAGCAAACAACTAGGGGGATGGGGGGAAGGGGAGAGAAATAAATAAATCTTTTAAAAAAAAAGGAATGGGGAGTATATGGGGACCTCATATTTTTTTAATGTAATATTAAAAAAAAATTTAAAAAAATAAAATAAAAAGAAGGAAAAAAAAAAAAAAGGTAACCACACAAGCAGAAAGCTCTCTCTCCCTTCTCTGCCTGGACCAGTCTGCAAGTATACCTGATTGGGGACCTGTAATCGTTATTTTCTCCCATTTCTATTCTCTCATTTCCTAAAGAACTGCTGGCCTAACTTAAGAAAACAAAAAGAAAGTTAGCTTGATTCCTATTGATTGGACAGGGGTTTTTCTGGTTTATCCCGACTTGCTTTAAGGTAGGCAGGCTTTATTTTGTATTCGGTCAAATGTAAAGAATTAGGGGCTTGATTACCTATCTGGGTCAGCAGCCTTGGGGGGATTCGAAAACACGAGGAAACGCGAGAGGGAGTGCAATGAGGAAGTAGGGCCCAGTTCCTTTTTTTTTTTTTTGGCTCTGAGGAGTCCTCAGGGCTTTCTCTATATAATTTTATCACAGTTTAGAGAAAGATTTAATTTGAAACGTGGTACTTTTCAAATTAAAACTTCAGTATGAAGAATGGCAATGAAGTGAAGGCAAAATTTTGTTATTTTAAGTTACAACTAGGAAGTGCCTGGGTAAATAAATCCAAGGAAAATTCCCGGTTTTCTCACGCTAGGAGGGGGCGGGGCCGGAGGATTAATTGCAGGAGGGGAATGGCGGCCTTTGGGACCGGCGGGACTTGACGTCACTCTCCCGCGACGCTGCTTCCGGTCCACGTGAGTGTCTTTCTGCGTCCGCGATCGAGTTAGCGCTGGTGTTGGCGCGTAGTTCAGTGTGTTCTCCCTCGGATCTCCCACCCGTGGGACAATGGCCACCGACTCCTGGGCCCTAGCGGTGGACGAGCAGGAAGGGGCTGTCAAGTCGGTCAGTTGCTTCAGCTCAAAAGGGAGGGGAGAACGTAGTAGGGGCTTAGGGGGGCCCAGGCCAAGCAGGCCTGTGGTTACGCCTGTGAAATTAGTCTGATTTGCTCCAAAAGCTAGAGACCAGTATCCCGCTTTTGACCTTCGTTTTGGCCAGTTAAACTTTTATTCTGTGGCAGCTGTCTCCTCGCCATTAATGCTATCTTTCCTGTATTGCACTCTTTCTCAGGGGCGGTTGTAAGCAAAGGCAAACTTAGATGCAGATTATCTTTTTCCGTTAAGTAATTATTTTTAGTGTCCTGTGCAACTGATGTTTTAACATTCTTGGATCCATGATTGAATCTAATACGATGGACAGTTTATAGCTCTTTGCACAACAACAGATCTACAGGTTTAGAGTTAATGTTTCAACGTACTTGCAAATGTTGGGGGTTGGGGGAGACACTACAAATTTTTTTAAAATCGTGTTTATAGTGATATTTAATTTCATTTACTGGTTTTTGTTTTTTTTAAGGTTTATTTTTATTTCTCTTCCCTCCTCCCTCCATCTTGTCTGCTCTCTGTGTCCATTCATTGTGTGTTCTTCTTTGTCCGCTTACACGCTTGCATTCTTGTCAGCAGCACCAGGAATCTGTTGTCTCTCTTTGTTGTGTCAGTTCTCCATGTGTGCTGCACCACTCCTGGGCAGGCTGTGCTTTTTTTGCATAGGGCGGCTCTCCTTTAGGGGCGCACTCCTTGTGCGTGGGGCTCCCCTGCACGGGGGACACCCCTGAGTGGCAGGGCACTCCTTGCATGCATCAGCACTGTGCATGGGCCAGCTCACCACAGGGGTCAGGAGACTCTGGGTTTGAACCCTGGACCTCCTATGTGGTAGGCGATGCTCTATCAGTTGATCCAAATCTTCCCACTGGTTCTTTGGTTAATGAAGAGCCATCAACGGGGAGGTAATTATAGTGTATACTGTGGCTTTCTGTTATTATATCTAAGATTTCAAGTTTAGGTTTGTTTGGTGACAATGGATTGTTGGTTTTAAGAATATGGACTATTTACTGAAGCCTTTTTTGTAGTCTGAAATCCTGTGTAACCTTTTTTTTCTCTTAATTGTGGTAAAATATACATAACAAAAATCATTTGAACCATTTTTTTAAGAGGACAATTCTTTGACATTAAGTACATTTGACAATACTGTGTAATTTTCACCACCGTCTATTTCTGGGTTATTTTCATCATCTCAAACCAAAGCTCATACTCATTTTAGCAATAACTTCCCATTCTCCCACTCCTGCTAACCACTGTTCTGGTTTCTCTTTCTGTGAATTTGCTTTTTCTAAGTATTTCATATAAGAGAAACCAAACAATGTTTGTCCTTTTTTGTCTGGCTTATTTCATCCAACATGACATCTTCAAGGTTCAACCATGTTGTAGCATGTACCAGCACTTCAGTTTTTCATTGTATCAATATACCACATTTTGCTTATCCATACATCTATTGATGGGCTCATGGGTTGCTTCCACTTTTTGGCTATTGTAAATAATGCTGTGATGAATATTGGTATACAAATATGTGTTTGAGTCCCAGCTTTCAGTTCTATGGGGTATATACCTAGGAGTGGAATTGTCATATCATATGGTAATTCTATATTTAATTTTCTGAAGAACTGCCAGACTTTTCCACAATGGCTGCACCATTTTACATTCTTATCAGCAATGTACAAGAGTTCCTATTTCTCTTCATCCTTGCCAGCACTTATTTTTTTCTTCCAGATTTTTAATAATGACCATCCTAATGGGTGGATACGGTTTATATAACTTTTTGATCCCTAAATTACATTTCTTCTCCAGCCACCCTTTGTTGCATTAGAGTATTATAGATTTCCCAGCAGATATTTGAAATGGATTAAACCTAGTGGAGTATAGCCAGGAAGGCTGAAAGGTGGGAAGTGCTGTGAGAGCAGTAAGAATGACATGATAAATGAACTCTAAGGTGGGAGGGGATGTTTATGAGTGGTCACACCAGGTAAATTTCTTATGAAGAAGTTTACATTTGAGTGAGTCTTAGAGAATGGGTAATATTTAAGACAAAGATGGAAGTGAAAGGCATTGTAGGAGAAGAGAATGTGCAAGAGTGCACTAGAGAACAGGAATCAACTCATTTTGCTTGTAGCTTAAGGTTATTGGGTTGGGGTGGAGGCTGTATAAAAAATATGGCAAGGAGTATTACTTTGAACTTGGATTAAGAACTTAAGGAGGACTTTGTTTAGTAGGTTTTGGAGTTTTTGAGAAGGATGCTGACAGGACTAGTGGTGAATTTGTGGTTAGGAGGACAGCCTGGTAGACACCTGCATTGAGGTCTCCAAGACCACCTTCAGGTTTTATGAATTGCTACAACTCCCAGAACTGACCATAGAGTCATACTCACATCTATGATTTGTTACAGCAAAAGGATACAAGGAAAATTAGCAAAGGAAAATGGAGCCTGGGGCGAAGGTGTAAGCTTCCAAGCGGTCCCCTCCCACTGGAGTCACAGGGACATGCCTAATTCCTCCAGCAGTGAATTATATTAATAATAACACATGTGAAGTGCTGTCAGGGAAGCTCATTAGAGACTCAGCGCCCAGGGTTTTTATTGAAGTCCAGACACATAGTCTCCTGCCTGGCACATACCAAAATTCCAGACTCCTGGAAGGAAAGTAGGTACTTAGAATAAAGCACATATTTTATAGTTAAGGGACAGTGAGTCACTCTGACAGGTCTGGGAATGGTGTAAATCCTTGAAAAATCCAAGTTCTGAGGCATCAACCAAGGGCCCACCTGGCAAGCAGGCTTTTCTCCACAGTACCCATCAAGCATTTGGAAATGTGGCACTGGAGTTCAGGAAAAGGATAAGGTCAATTATCCACAAAGAAATGAAAGAGTATTTTAAAGGAGTTCTTGCAATATAGAGTTAAAAAACTAGTGTTTAGTATCAGATCTTCCTTGAAAGGTGGTTACTGAGAATCAGTGTCCCTTGACACAAATCTACCTATGATATTATGAATATCACATACATGGCCTAATTCTTGGTCTCTAATTCTAACCAACATGTTTCTCAACAGGCTGGTGGAAATAAATATTTTAAAATATTGCTTCTTAAGAATTAGGGAAGCCACTTCCCCCATTAGTTTCACCATGTAGACTTGTATACATTAACTTAATAAATAATCCATGGTATTAGGTTATCATTGTGACTTTGCTCTCAAGTGTAGAGGTGGTGAATAAAAATGACAGAAAGCACAATGATAATTAGATCCCATATAGATAAATAGATTAATTAATTGAAAGGAAACCCTAAGCATCGTTTAGAGACATAACCTGTGGCCTTTTTTTTTTTTTTTAAGATTTATTTATTTTTTATTTATTTCTCTCCCCTTCCCCCCCCACCCTAGTTGTCTGTTCTCTGTGTCTATTTGCTGTGTGTTCTTCTTTGTCCACTTCTGTTGTCAGTGGCACGGGAATCTGTGTTTCTTTTTGCTGTGTCATCTTGTGTCAGCTCTCCGTGTGTGCAGCGTCATCCCTGGGCAGGCTGAACCTTCTTTTGCGCTGGGTGGCTCTCCCTACGGGGCGCACTCCCTGCGCGAAGGGCTCCCGCACGCGGGGACACCCCTGCATGGCAGGGCACTCCCTGCGTGTATCAGCACTGTGCATGGGCCAGCTCCACACGGGTCAAGGAGGCTGGGGTTTGAACCACGGACCTCCCATGTGGTAGATGGACGCCCCAACTACTGGGCCAAGTCCACTTCCCCCCTGTGGCCTTTTTGAAATCAGTTGTCATAGAGGGAGGACTCGCAGCTTCCTGAGGTCTTTCACAAAGTCTCTCTTTCACAAAGTCTCTGTGAGGTCAACTCAGCTAATCAGGGTCTTGGGGACCGATAGAATGCAAGTCACTTTGGCAGGAGGTATTTGATTACTATGATAGAAAATACCTTTATTGTAACTGAAAACTTGTGTCCAGTCTCAAGCACACTGCCTTTTTTGAGAGGCATTAATCATTAGATTAATCATTAGAAGGTTGCTCTAGAGGATGGCTACAGAATAAAGGAAAATAGGGAGCTTATTGGCCTGCCTCTTGCCCATGCTGGAGTTACCTCTCTCTCTCTCTTTTTTTAAAGATTTATTTATTTATTTCTCTCCCTCCCCCCCCACCCTAGTTGTCTGTTCTCTGTGTCTATTTTGCTGCGAGTTCTCCGCTTCTGTTGTCAGCAGCACTGGGAATCTGTGTTTCTTTTTGTTGCGTCATTTTGTTGTGTCAGCTCTCTGTGTGTGCGGCGCCATTCTTGGGCAGGCTGCACTCTCTTTCATGCTGGTCGGCTCTCCTTACAGGGCGCACTCCTTGCGTGTGGGGCTCCCCTACACGGGGGACACCCCTGCATGGCAGGGCACTCCTTGCGTGCATCAGCACTGCGCATGGGCCAGCTCCACATGGGTTAAGGAGGCCTGGGGTTTGAACCGTGGACCTCCCATGTGGTAGACCCTAACCACTGGGCCAAGTCCGCTTCCCTGGAGTTACCTCTCAAAACAGGAATACTTGACTATCAGCACTTTCCTCCTTGAATGTGGCTGAATAAGTGCTGCCAAATTCTTGCTCTTAGGATCCCTTTCTCCAGCTCTTGAGCGCGTTGCTTTTTGTTAACAAACTCTTCTTCATACAGAGTAAAGTACAATGGATTGTCCTTTTTCATCTGTCAGGCTTTTTAAAGACTAATCAGTATGGTTGGACTGGGGACTCGAGACTGTCTTAATCACATTTTCAGACATTCCAAGAATAGTATGCTTCCCTTTTATATATATATATATATATATATATAAAGAGTTATTTTGTTTATTTCTCCACCCATCCCTTCCCCCCATTGTTTGCACTCACTGTCTGCTCTCTGTTCATCTTCTTTTTTTCAGGAGGCACCAGACACTGAATGTGGGACCTCTGTGTGAGAGGGAGGCACCTACTCACTTGAGCCACCTCTGCTGCTTGCTTGTTGTGTCTCTCATTGTGTTTCCTTGCTGTGTCTCTTCATTGCAGCATCTCACTGCATCATTTTCTTGTGCCTGCCTGTCATGTTATCTTCCTGTCTTGCTCGTCTTCTTTAGGAGGCACTGGGAACCGAACCCGGAACCTCTCGTGGTAGACGGACCCCCAACTGCTTGAGCCACATCTACTTCCCTCCCTTATATATTTAGCCTTAAGATAAGGATTAACTGATAGATAAATTCTGGTATAAGATGCCTTTCCCTTATATGTACCAACTTTTCCATTGGCCTTTTGGGAGAGGTTTTCTGCCCCCAAGGTGGTGTGTTAATCTGATGTTTCTCTTTAGAAACCTGGTTCTAAAGAGATCAGATCAAGATTCCTACTGTGCCAGGGTAGACTTCCTTTTCCTAAAGACCTAAGAGCAGTGTCACTTGGGTAGGGAGGGGGCACTGGAGAGGGAAATATCATTTAGGGAAGTTTAGTAAGCCCTCAATGAGCATTAGTGACTTAATGAATTAGGTCAACTCGGATCGTGTGGGAGGCGGAGCTTGGGGCCTATGGCCTGATTGGGCAATTGCTCAGAGCCTGACAACATACCTTTATTATACGGTAATAGTATCACACCCTTATTCTTACTAATGCTTCTAATATAGAAAAGTAGTTCTCTGACAGTAGAGACTTATTTGCAGATCTATGAATTAGTGTTCTGCCTAAGTGTTCATTCTGACTTAGTAAACAAGTTTGTATTGACTAGGACTAAGTGGCCAAAAATAGATGAAAAACTATTTTGTTTAAATGTCTGGAAGATTCTCAAATCAGGAACTTGAGTTTGTCAATACTTTTGTTATAACAAATATGTTGCTGCCTAATTTATATGTAGGTGGTTGATAAGAAAAAGGACTAATTTATTTGCTACAAGTTGCTTTAATATGGTATGGGTTTCAGGGCTAAAGAGAAGAAAGCTCGTTTCAGATATTTAGATGGTATTATTCTTCACTGTATTTAGAAAGACTCTGCGAGTGTTTATGCCGCTTAGAGAATATACTAGATACTTAACGAAAGTTAGATGCCCTAGAAAGGACATTACTTGGGGAAAAGCAGAGGTTTGAGACTATTATCACCTTTTACTCCCTCCCATTCCCTTTAGCCCACCCTCTCTTTTTATATAGGCTGTTGAAGATATTTTAAATGATGTTTTCACCCAGGCTTTTAGTAATTCTGCATTGAGCAGAACAAACCATTCCCCTAAATAGATGTGCTGAAGTAATTTCTGGTAGACTTGGTAGGGAACTTCTCCTTGTTCAAAGGCCTTCTTTTGACTGGGTAATTTGCCTAACAATTTCCTTTTATTTCCATTCAGATGAGCAACTTGCAGATCAAGGAAGAGAAAATCAAGTCAGATATCAATGGTGAGTGAGTAGTAAGGACAAGCCAGCTCCAAGCTTTCCGTGTATTTCTGCTTTGCATTCATAGCTGCAGTGTGGAAAGGAGCTTTCACTTATCAGGTTGTCTCTGGCCTGTGGCAGCACTAGATCTGAGAGCTGGTATTTTAGGTGTCATTAGTGAAGGGGGTATGTTACACTTTCCAGATTTTAGCTAACCTCTGATTCCTTAAATCCAAGAATCACTGCTGGAATATACTACCAGTGTTCACTCTTTAATTTAATTTTTTGAAAAAGTTCTAAACTAATTTCTAAAAAATTCTGTATTCTGGGTTCTAAATTCCGAAAGTCTAAAAAGGTGAAGGCCTCCTTCCCATCTTGGTCTCATTTATCCAGTTCCCACTCCTTGTCCTCTCCCATAAGCTTTTTAAATTTTTGCAAAGTTTCTTCATGCAAAGCAAATACCAATATAGATGTTCTGTCTCCCTCTCCCTTTTTTTCTATCCAAAAAGATGCATAATATATACAGTGAACTTTTTTCACTCAAAAAATGTACCTTGGCAAGCTGTCCATATCAGGACAGGGAATTTCCTTACTCCCCTTTATAAATGTAATCATTGTGTGGCTTTACCATAATTTATTTAGCCAGTCATTGATTGATATTTGAGTTGTTTCCAGTCTTTTACCATTATAAACAATACTTAATATTGAACTTAAAATCTTTTTACATGTGTACAAATATGTTTATAGGTCAAATTCCCAAAAATGGGTTGGGTAGGTCAAAGGTATATGCATTTGCAATTTTTATCAATATTTTCAAAGTACCAACCATAGACGATATACCAATTTATATTTCTATCAACAAAGCATGGGAGTGTCTCCTTACAGCCTCACCACAGAGTTTATACTTAAGCTTTTGTTTGGATTTGCTATTTGCCTTTTTAGTTATAACAACTGTTCTTTTATAGGTGTTATCAAAACCAACTACACTGCAGAGAAAACAGATGAAGAGAAAGGTAATTACTATTTGAAGCCCTGAGGCAAGAAATGGAGTGTGATAAGAACTTGCCTTCCTGGATCCTCTCGAGTTATAAGATCAGGGAGATGAGGAGGAATCAGGGAAGGAGGTTGAGAAGGAGAAGGCAGTGAGATAGGAGAACCGAAAGCATGCCGTGTCCCAGAAGCCAAAAGAAAGTGTTTCAAAAGTAGAGAGTTGGGTGTAGGTAGTAAGCGAATTATAAGGACTACTACAGATTGACCTTTATATTGATGTGCTAATGTGGGAATCATCGTTGTGCTGGATAAGGGCTGTTGAGGTGGAATGGGGAGGTTAAAAAAAAAAAGTGCTCAATGTATATTCAAGTGGACAGGGGAGGACAGGCAGAGAAGAGTCCAGACAACCTTTATGGGATCTGTGTCATAAGATGGAGAGAGAAATGGGGCAGTGACTGGTTGGGGATGCTGGGTAAAGAGGCAGAGGTACAGTGAGAGGTGTTAGAGCAGGTTCCCATGCTGATGGGGAGAGAAACTGATGCTGCCCATGAAGGCCTGTTTCGGGAGAAGTGACCTTGTAGGCACAGGATCTGCTGTACAAGTAGAGGCTTGGCCTTTGATAGGAACGCCTGGTGTTAAGCTGTAGTCCCAGGAGGGAAGGCGGGGAATGGGCACAGATGCAGGGAGAGGGTGAGCATGGAAGTGTCTGGAAGTGCTTCTGGGCACTTCTGTTTCTCAGTGATGTTGGTAGCAGGGTCATCAGAGGAGTGAGAATGCAGGCGGGTTAGAGGTGTGAGGAGAGGAGAAGGTACAAATGGAGATTTGAGGAGAGGGAAAAAAAATGAGTGGACTATGAAAACCTAAAGGCTTGCTAGGTGCAGAGCCCATCTGAGTTGAAAGGTCAAGAATTTAAAAGCAAGGCCTTCAGTGTGACTGTGGTCTTCTCCAGCCGTGTTGGCTGTCCACCTGCTGGTGTGCACAGGGAGAGAGAGAGGTTCATGAAAATGGGGTTTGCCAGGAGAGTATGAAGAAAATCTACTGTTTTCTTCCTGACAGAGGACAGAGCCGCCCAGTCCTTGCTCAACAAGCTGATCAGAAGCAACCTTGTGGATAACACAAACCAAGTAGAAGTCCTGCAGCGGGATCCAAATTCTCCCCTCTATTCAGTGAAATCCTTTGAAGAGCTTCGGTTGTGAGTATTTGTTTCTTATACCTTGCCAGTCCCTCCCCTATAAACTCTGGCATCTTAGAGACTCTTATGGGACTTTGGCTTTTTATTTAAAAAAAATTTTTTTTCATATGTTTACTTCTTCAGTAGATAATAATTTACAAGTAAGAATTTTTAAAGTATGAAAAATGTATGCTGATGGTCTCCCTTCCACTTTTGTCTCTGGGCTACCCAGTTCTTGGTAAGGATTTTCAAATGCCATAGATTTACTCATCATAGCTGAAAGTCCTTTTTCTTTCAGGCTCTTAGAACTTTCAGTAAAATGTTGGCTGACAGGTGATTTCTGGATGTCATAAAATATTTATTAGGTAAGCCTTTTGTTAGATTATAGGGTCTACAGTCTTAATAACAGCTTATCTGCTTTTATAAAATCTGTCAAAAGAGCCTATGCAGGATTCCCAGAACCTACAATGGAAGCAGCTTTGACAGTTCTGGAATTTTTAAAAGTGGGTCATTGGTGTTTGCCCAAACTGCTGTGCAGGTTGCTATGAGGAACACCAGACATACCAGCCCTTCCTGCTGCCTGCCAGGACCTGAATCATAGGTAGAAAACAGCTGGTACGTAAGAAAGAGGTGGGCTAAATGGGCTCACCACCTTTGTGCAGCACAGTGTGCCCCAGTGGGCAGATGTCTACAATCGTTTTAGATTGAGATGTTTAAAATAGAGCTACAAGAACCAAATCAAGTTTGTTAATGAAGAAATGGCAAGGAGCCCTTGTTTTAAAGGGTGGCCTGTCTTTATTTTTAAAGAACAATTTCAGGAAATTATACTTTTCTCTGTGTGCTTCCTCTGTCAAGGGCTCTAGTTGGAACATCTGTTGTCTCTGCCTCATTTCTCTTCCTAAACATACCATGGAGACTAGATGTGCTCTGCTTTTTTTTTTTTTTTTTTTTTTAGTGAATAATGAACTAGTTTTTTATTAGGCATTGTGGACGATTATCTTTTTAAAAATTTCTGCTTGCCTCTCCGTTAACTTTTTCTTTTTTATTCCCCCCTTTGTGGCTTGCTTGCTGTCCTCTGTGTCCATTCACTGTATATTCTTCTGTGTCTGTATTTATTTTTTTATTTATTTCTCTCCCACTTGCAGCTTGCTTGTTGTCTGCTCTCTGTGTCCATTTGCTGTGCACTCTTCTGTGTTTTTACTTGTCACCTTGCTGAGTCAGCTCTCTGCCATGCTTGCGGGCTGGCAGCATTCCACGGCACCTGGGCTGGTGGCTCTCCACTGTGAGCCCGCCTTCACAAGGAGGCCTCGGGACGCATATGGTAGATGGGAGCCCAACTGATTGAGCCACAGCCGCTTCCCTTTTTTTTTTTTTAAGATTTATTTTATTTCTTTATCTCCCTCCTCCCCCTTGTTGTTTGCATCTACTGTGTCTGTTTGTTTTCTTTGTTTAAGAGGCACCAGAGAAACTGGACCTGGGACCTGTGATGGGGGAAGGGGGAACCTAATCACTTAAGCCACCTCCATTTTCCCTGCTTTTTTGCGTCTCTCATTATGTTTTTCCTCTTGTGTCTCTTGTTGTGTCATCTTGTGGCGTCAGCTCGCCGCACCTGCCTGTTGCCCCAGCTCACTGTCTTCTTTAAGAGGCACAGGGAACTGAACCATGGACCTCCCATGTGGTAGGCGGGAGCCCAGTCACTTGAGCCACTTCCCACTCTGTTGTTTTTGAGACTGACAGTTTGCTTTCCCAGCTATCAACTTTTAAAGTACTTGAGCTCTCATTTCAACCACTGATGAACTGTCCTCTTTGAAAGACATGTTCTCTCTGATTTAGTTGTTGGTAGCTAAAGGAAACAAAGGATGAAACCTAGGTCACCTAATATACTTGATCTGTTTTGTACTTTAAAGATTTGAAATAATCTGCAAAATAAAAGGAAAGTATTGAGCCAGTGAAGGCTCTTGGATCACTTGACTTCTGATGCCCAAGGGACTTTGTTTCCCTGGCACCTGATTCAGAAGCTGCTGACCCCACAGTCTTTCCTTCCAAATGGAAGATACCAAAGGTTTTGTTTTCAGTTCTTTGGGTCTGAGAACTAACAAATACCACAAAAATTTACCTTATAAAGAGGCTGTTAAATTCTATGGAAGGCTTAGAGAAGCCCTGACTTGATTTGACTTTTCATTAGAAACTACTTGGTGTGATTTTTATTAAACACCAATTTAGAGGTAGCAGATAACTTACTGTAAGTGTAATAGTAACTTCAATAGATATTTGTTACATAGCTACTTGTATAAGAAGTTTGTGTTTTTATTCTTGATTTTTGACTAGACATAGTAACTGAATTTGAGCATTTGTAAAGTTCACTATAACTGAATCCCCTCTTACCTATCTACCATCCATTGGCTACTAGACACTGGCTTAATAAATTTTCTTGTCTTTTGACTTGTTCCAAGAATTTCCATAGCTGTCTAGGAAGGACAATGGAACGTAAAAGAACTGTGGTTTAACATCTAAGCTAAGAAATTAAGCCTGAAATCCCCATCTCTAAAGGTATTTCTGACAGAGGCAGGGCAAGATGGTGTCTGAGTGAGTGCACCTTATAATCTGTCCTGCAAAGAAGCGGCTGAGTAGGGTTGGAGTCCTGCTGGACCGAGCTGTTTCGGGTGTTTGTAGGGCAGAAGGTGTCTCTATGTCGATTTGGTGGGACGGTGACAGAGGAGATTCTTGTAAGAGGTAGAATTTTGGGTCTCTTTCACGGAGGTCAGGGCTGTGCGCGGTACCCTTCCCCCTGGGGCTGGAGGCCCAGCGGGGGCGATTCCTGGAGGCTTTGCTATGCTTCCCAAACCCTGAGCGGGCTGTTTCGGGGGCTTGCAGGGTGGGATGTGTCTGAAAGTCAATTTGGTGAGACAGTGACGGAGGAGATTTTTGCGAGAGGTGGAATTTTGGGTTTCTGACTTGGAGGTCAGAGGTTCTGGGTGAAGCCCCTCCCCCTAGGGCTGGCGGCTGGGCCGTGGCGATCCCTGGGATCTTTGTTGTGTGGGGAGCTCCCAGACCCTGAGTGGGCTGTTTCGGGGGCTTACAGGGCAGGAGGTGTCTGGTTGTCGATTTGGTGAGACAGGGATAGAAGAGATTCTTGCAAGAGGTGGAACTTTCGGTTTCTGACACGGAGGTCAGAAGCCCTAGGAGGAACCCTTCCACCTAGGGCTGGCAGCCCATCCACGGCGGTCCCTGAACTCATTGTAGTGCAGCAGCGCCCCAGCAGGCTGTTTCAGGGGATTGCAGGGCAGGAGGTGTCTAGATGTTGATTTGGTGAGACAGTGACAGAATTGTGAGAGGTGGAATTTTGGGTTTCTGACACGGAGGTCAGAGTTTGCGGGCGTGACCGCTTGCCCTAGGGCTGGCACCCAGTTGCGGAGATCCCTGAAGGCTGTGTTGCGCTGCGGTGCTCCCAGGCCCCCTGTTAACCGGATGCGTGGTTCCCAGGTCTGTGTCCCCTAAACCCTGGTGTCCCACACTCCAGAGACTCACACACCTTGAGTCTGCAATATCACAGACTTCCCATCCCTGAAACCACTGCGTGCTGAGGTCCATCTGAGGTCCTTGATTATCCTAGCCCTCAGCGTTTGTGGTTTTGTTTTTTATTTCTGTCTTGGTTGCTAATATTGCATTATCTCCTGGTCTTTTCTCCCATTTTATCCCCCAAGGTCCTTTTTCGTTTATTTAGGGTTTTTTTCTCCTTTTCTTTTTCTTGCTTGTTTCCTTCCCTTTTCTTTGCCCACCCCCTTTTCTTCTCTTTTTTTTCTTTTCTCTCTTTTTCTTCTTATTTTATTTTATTTTCTTTATATAATAGGTGCTGCAGGGAGCGCTTCACATTTGCTGTGTTTCCTCATCATCCATTTCCTCTTTTCTGTGTGAATTCTATCCCCTTTCCCCCACATCTTGCTATCCTCCATCATCTGCTGTCTCTCTTACATTCCACCTCCCTTTCTTTGGCCCCCAAATTGTCTGTTCTTTAATTTCTAATACCTTTGTTCTGTTTTCTCTCTTTTATCCACTCTTGATATTATCGTCTTTCTTTTCTCTTTCCCTCTCTCATGAAAACACTGGCTTTTTAATTCATACTATATTCCTCCCCATATTCAGTTGACTCTCATTATAAGTACTCTACTTACTGCTATAACTCTAAATAACTTACATGAGTCTGATATCCATTCTCCCAGATCTCACATTGTTGCTCTGTTAACATATATTACCAATACTACTTTACACATTTGCTTTTCTTACCACTCATCCACTGCTGCTGGGAATGCAGAAGCATCCAACCATTCTGGAGGACAGTTTGGTAGTTTCTCAAAAAACTAGCCATAGATTTGCCATATGGCCCAGCAATTCCACTGTTGGGTATATACCCAATAGAACTGAAAACAAGGACACAAACCGATATATGCACACCAATGTTCATAGCAGCATTGTTCACTATCGCCAAAAGTTGGAATCAACCCAAATGCACATCAACAGATGAATGGATAAATAAAATGTGGTATATACATACAATGGAATACTACTCGGCTTTAAGAACAAATACACAACAAACACACGTGATAACATGGATGAATCTTGAGAACCTTATGTTGAGTGAAGCAACCCAGGCATTGAAGAACAAACACTACATGACCTCAATAATATGAAATAAGTAAATCAAGCTGCCTCAGAGAGCTAGAGACTAGATGATAGGCTTACAGGAAATTGGGGGGTAGAGGAAGGATGTAAGCTGACATCTGGAGGTAAGTATTTATACAAGGAAGGGATAAAATGGGGCATAGTGTTACTTTTGGGTGGGGCTTTATGGGCTTGAGGGGGGCTAGGGATGGGAGGATGGGTAATATTGCCCAAGAAATTGGGGGGAGGGTGGGGCAATATACAAACATAGAAGATTGTCAGGTATTTGGTTGAGAGTATAATGCTGAGAAAACCTTTTAAAAAATATAATAAGGAAAGTTACCTGTTTAAGATGCTTAATGGGGATAATCTGATGCAGGACAGGCTCCTAGGGAATATGTGAATGCTCATTTTGCCATAATGGGTTATATCAATTGGGTAGAGACCCATATAATGAGAGTGAAGGTATACCCACACCAATGCCCTCAAATAGAGGGAACTGTATCTCTCGAGAAATGGTGGCTCCCAGTGCATTAGGGCAGTTGAGCATGTCAAGCCCTCAACACTGTTGCAAGTATCTCTGAACATAGCCCTTCAAACAATGAAGATTGACAGTCACTGTGGGCCCTAAGGGGAGGGGGAAAGAGGTATTGAATAGATGGAACCAATGTAACTGTGTGGGCAATAGAAGTGTTCCACAAGAGTACACAAGGATGGATAGAAGACATGTAAAATTACACCAAAAATATATAGGGGCTGATAGGCTAAAAGGTAAATCATACTGTAAAACATAAGATAACTAAAAATTTAGAAAATTGTATAGTCTAAAATATAAACCACAATGTAAACACAAATATTACCTTGTTTGAAAGCTATTGTCTCAACATCTGTACATCAGTTTCAGTAAATATAGTATGAATACGTAAAAAGATTATTACTGTGCTGTGGAAGGGAAAAAGTTTTATGTTGGCTATGTGGGAGTACTGTATATTGTATATATGAATTACTGTGATCTAAAACTCTTGTGAAGATAAGCTTAATAATTAGAAAAAAAGAAAAAGATAGGACATAGACACTGAGGAAAAGATGGAAGTAGTTGCCTTGCCAGTTTGCATATAGGGCAACACTTCCTGCAGTGATGGATGACAAAACATCAAAAACAAAGCTTTTGCATTTTTTAATTTTTTGATACTGCAATTTATTTTTACTGTAATTTTTCCAAATTAATATGTATTCTATATCTAACTTTTAAACACGTCACTATATTCCATTTTACTATTAATGGAACTGGGCAATATATTGGGCTTCACTTTTCAGGACGTTTTGGATCACAGAGAGGTTCAACAATGGCAGCGGAGGGATACTGGTATGGGATGTTATTGACAGGGGACACATGGTTGGCAAGGAGTTCTACAGGGCATATATCCAGGATACATAAAAATGTTTGGATATCTTCATAGTGGCTACAATTAAAAACAACAACTGAGGGAGTGCTGAGTTCCTAGCAAGGGGAGCTCTATCACAGTCCTTAAAGGAACAGCAACAATCCCCCAAGTGCAATGGCAAAGACCGAAAAAGAAGGAAGGTCCAACAATGAGCCTTTGATACTAATGACTATGCTTGTGAGCCTGTGCACCTGAAATAAGAACAAGGCCTAGAGCTGCAGGGTGCCTAAGAGTTACCTCCTGAGAGCCTCCGTGTTGCTCAAATGTGGCCAGTCTCGAAGCCAAACTCAGCATGTAATTGCATTGCCTTCCCCCCAGCGTGGGACATGACTCCCAGGGATCAGCCTCCCTGGCGCCGAGGGATTACTACCAAGTACCGGCTGATGATGTAGCTAGAAAATGACCTCGAATAAAAGGGTCAACTCGGATCAGCAAAATATCTCAGTCTACATATAATACCAGGAGTTAAAAATGCTTTTTGACCTGAATCAAGGGGGAAATGGAAAGGACAAATGAGTTTTTATGG
Source organism: Dasypus novemcinctus (assembly GCF_030445035.2). Taxonomy (NCBI): domain Eukaryota; kingdom Metazoa; phylum Chordata; class Mammalia; order Cingulata; family Dasypodidae; genus Dasypus; species Dasypus novemcinctus. The sequence continues at coordinate 15,691,917 of NC_080690.1, forward strand.
CTATGAGTCTCCAAAAAGAGACGGGAGGTTATCAGAGGGGTTGCTCTTATGCACACCTCAGTAGAGTCCCAGAGACAGAAAAAGTAGATACAACCCTGGGTATTGGTTCTTCAGAGGGCTACAGAGACCCACAGGTTCAATGGTCATGGCAGATGGAGTTCAGTGCCATGTCAGTTGGCCCTTCTTTAGGGTTTGTGTTTCTGTGTGATGGAGCTGGACTCAGATGTGATCTCTGTTCACAAGCCTCTCCTGTTACTTTTACCAGAACTGTAGTTGGTGCTGGGGTTTAATATATACCCAGGGGATCTGAATCTCTGGACCGACCATATGATAGCCAGGCCCTGAGCATCAACAATCTTCACCTCCTACACTCTGATTTATTGGACTTACCCCACTCAGCTAACATGGAGGTGAAGAAGGTCAGCCACCATACCATGGAGCCAAGAGTGCCTACAACTGAAAGCAGGAGGATTGCATCCAGCATCCATGTGAAATCTAAGCCCTCTCTTGATTTAGATGTGGAGTGGAAACAACCATTCCAAGGTCCACAGGATGGAGGAATAGAGTATGATTAGAGTGGACTTGCTGATATTCTATTCATGAACTATAATGATTAGTAATCGAAGAAAATGTGGCATTGGTGTGGAGAAAGTGGCCATGGTGACTGCTGCGTGTGGGGAATGGGAGGAAGAGATGAGATGTGGAGGTGTTTTCGGGACTTGGAGTTGTCCTGGGTGGTGCTGCAGGGACAGTTACCAGACATTGTATGTCCTCCCATGGCCCACTGGATAGAACGTGGGAGAGTGTGGGCTATGATGTGGACCAATGACCACGAGGTGCAGCGGTGCTCAGAGATGTATTCACCAAATGCAATGAATGTCTCATGATGATGAACGAGATTGTTGCTATGGGGGAAGGATTGGGGTGAGGGGGGTGGGGGATATATGGGGACCTCATTTTTTTAATGTAATATTAAAAAATAAAGACAAAAAAAATAAAGGTATTTCTAAATCTGAATGGCATAGTAAGCAGTATTTATTTTTAAATATGTCTTTTATAATTCTTTTTATGCTATCCATTAATAAATACTACTCTTTCTGTATCCAAGGAAGACTTGTCATCCAAGGCCAACCAGATATGTGGATATGCTGACAGCATGAGTTTCTCCAAGAAAGGAAACTATTCTATGTTTTATGAATTGCATAATAGCTTCAGACTAAGTAGGAAAAGAATAGTGATTTGGTTTTGTTTGTTTTAGCATTTTTAAGGTGTAAAAAATATGTCTGCAGATGTAGAAGAGTCATTCCTAGTTAAATATAAGGAGAAGTAAAATTGTAGACCTTTAAAAGAATTTCAACAATGAAGAATCTATCCTGTCTCATTGGCCTCCTAGGAAACCACAGCTTCTCCAGGGAGTCTATGCCATGGGCTTCAATCGACCTTCCAAGATACAAGAGAATGCATTACCCATGATGCTTGCTGAACCGTGAGTATACAGATCCAGGGTGGCCTTTTTCCTTTCCTTTCTTTCTTAATGGAGATTTTATTCATTGTTTTGAAGATCAGCACACAGGCATTATGAACAATTTGCATTCAATTCTTAATGTATGCATCGAAAATCTAAAAAGCTATTTAGTTATACTTCTTTTTTTTTTCTTTTCTTTTCTTTTTTTTTGAGGGACCATGGGCTGGGGATTGAACCCAGAACCTTGTATGTGAGAAGCTGGCACTTAACCACTGAGCTATCCTGAGTTGATTGTTTTCTTTTTCATTTGTTTTACTTGTTGATTTAGTTTTTTCAGGAGGCACTGGGAACAGAACCTGGGATCTCCCATGTGGGAAGTGGGAGCTCAACTGCTTGAGCCACATCCACTCCCTGTAATTCTTTTTCCCTCCCTCTCTCCCTCCCTTCCTCCCTCCCTTCCTTCCTTCCTTTTTTCCCTTTCTTTTCTTTTTTTCCAGAACAGAATAATTCTGAGATGTTGTTCTTTTCTAAAGTTATTCCAATTACTTTCCAGCTTAAAATTTATTATTTTTACTATTTATTTATTTCTACCCCCCACTCCCCTGTTGTCTGCTTTCTGTGTCCATTTGCTGTGTATTCTTCTGTGTCTGCTTGTGTTCTTATTAGGCAGCTCTGGGAACCGATCCTGTGACCTTCTGGAGTGGGAGAGAGACAATCATTCTCTTGCACCACCTCAGCTCCCTGTTCTGCTATGTCTTCTTATTGTCTCTCCTCTATATGTCTTGTTGCATTGCTGCACCAGCTCTCCATGTCAGCCGGCACTCCCGCGCAGGGTGGCATTCCTGCACGAGGTAGCACTCCCACGTGGACCAGCAGTCCGCATGGGCCAGCCCAGCACATGGGCCAGCTTGCCTTCACCAAGACGCCCTGGGTATCGAACCCTGGACCTCCTATATGGTAAATGGGAGCCCAACTGCTTAAGCCACATCCATTTCCCCCAGCTTAAAATTTGAAGGCAAATTTTCCTTAAGAGGATTTACCAATGTTGATAAGCTGAAGCTGTTAACATTATTAAGTCCCACCAATTGACAATTTAATATCATACACACTAAATACTCAAATTTCTGATCTTCCACAGCACATGTCAAAGTTGTTAGGAAAACCAGACTGCCATGACCAACAATATTCCAGAGTTCTGACAGGGAGAGCCAGAATCAAGGAGCAGTTTTTTCTAAGAAACAATTCTACTGGAAAACATGGGAATAGAAGTAATTTAAGATGTTTAAGACATTTTAAATGTATAACCGTGACTCCCACTTGCCACTTTTTTTTTTTTTTTAGGTATTATCATTCATTCATTCATTCATTTATTCATGCGCCCAGGCTCCTTCCCTCTTGTTGTTCTGCCCTCCTCAACACATGACTTCCATGGCTGCTTGAGCTCCAGCCATCATATCCACATGCCAAGCAGCTAGGAGGAAGGAGCAAAGAAAGGCACCTCTCCTTAAGGACATTTCCTGGAAGTTGCACAAACCACTGCAGCCTACATACTACTGGTCAGAGCTTAGGCTAGAAGATGTTATTATTCTGAACATCCTGAGCCAGGCTGAAAATTGGGGTTCTGTTACCAAGGAAGAAGGGGAGGCAGCCAGCAGGGCTGTGTGGTGGCCCCCTCCAGGCTCCAAGCCACCTGGGCGGTCACTGTCTTCTCTGGGCATGGTTCTCCTTGCGTACTCCTTTCTTGTACTCATTTCCTCCTTTGCATGGCTGTGCCAATTTCCACTTAATATGTGCTGTATTCTAGGATATAAAGTGCCCCCACCCCAACCCCATCATATGTTAAGTTGACATCAGACACTCAAAGCTATCCACAGTTCATACCCCATTGTTTTCTGGTTGTACCGAAACGTAAACCACTAGAAATTTTATTTCACCCCCAAAAAAATCATTTACACTTTCAAAAATGGGATGATGTGGGATTCCAGTCTCCTTGAAAATGTTTCTTGTAGAACTGATAAAAATTTTGCATTTACAAAATAGTTGATAAAAATATTCCTCTGGATTATACAAGAAGGGAGATACAAAACCATCAATAAGACATGGTATATGATATTAATCAGACCTGGCTGCTTTCTCTTCTGCTTCATCAGAGGCTGGACTCTCCTCATTTTTAGTTTCTCCATTTTCTGCATGTAAATCTTTAGTTTCTTGGTTAGCCACTTTGGCTGGGTTTCCCTTTGGCTCTCCTTTGCCTTTTGGTTGCACTTTTTTTGTTCTGAAGATTTATCCTTTCCTGATGCCTTTTTTTTTGGCTTCATTTCCACTTTTACAGGAGCAGATTTAGCTGACAAATCGGTGGCCTCCTCTTGGACTCCTTTTTCCCTGCCCCTTCAGCAGAGCTGACCTTCCTTTGGACTTCTTGGCAGTGGGGAGGGTTTTTTCCAGGTGCTACCTGCCACAGCATGGCGAGAGCCTTTGCAAAGCTGGGCTGCTGGCTCCTACAGCTCCTCCTGCTGCCTGAGCTGCTGGGACTCATGGCCAGGCTGGAGGGAGAACCAGCTGGAACCGCCCCCCACAGGGTGGACTTTTTGAAATTTGGCTTAACATCTTCCACAAACAACTTTTATTGTTCCTGAGAACAGAATGGGCCATTTGGGGCAACATGTATCTCTCGGGAAACAGCTTGATCAGGTGCAGAGAGTCAGGCAAGTTGGGTACAGTTTCTGCCTTTCCTAACCTTGACAAAAATCAATAGAGAAAGTACTGTTATTCTGCACACTTGTACAGTTTGGGTTATTTTGAAAACTTTTGAGATCTGCAATAAAGGTGTAATAGAAATACCAAGGGAACAGGTTTTGCTCTTTGTTGAGTGCCTGCTTCCCATATATGTGTTCCCAGGTTCAATCCCTGGTACCTCCTTAAAAAGAAAAAAAGAACAATAGCAAATACTTCTCTGCAGCCCTCATGCCCAGAAGTGCAGCATTATTCTAGTTTATAGTTAAAGCCCCTCTGTCATCCCCTTACCTACCATCCCTCTTCTACCCCATGGAAATAAGGACCATAATTTCCTTATACCTTCCTTTGTACTTTCACTACATGTGTCCCTAGGAATCTAAAGAGTAGTTTATATGCTTTTAAACCTTATATAAATGGCATCGTATATTATGTAGTGACTCTTTTTGTTCAAGTTTATTGTTATTATTATTTTACAAAACTGTGCCTATTTCTATAATACTGGGTTACATGAAGTGAAATGGGAAAGTTCTCTCTAAAACATCTATCTGGTATTTTGCATTTTCCATAAAGATGAGAAAAGGGAACATGCAAAAGGAGGTGAGTCCTGGAAAGACATTAAGGCTTGGCAGAATATGTCATTGGGGATTGCCTGGGCATGGTCTTGGTTTCCATGGAGCTCTTGGGGTACAGAAGGAGAGCACACCTTTAGGGAGAGAAAGTTGTACTAGAACCTAGAATGAAGATTTCTTGCTGTGAAATCATCTAAAGCAGTCATTATTTCCTTAATATTTAAACAGGTTGTTTTTTACATATAAAAAGTATATCAACTTAACTTGTGCTCAAGGCAGAATACCTAGATAATGTAGAGAAGCATTAGAGGGCCTATTTCTACCTTGCAGAACATTTTGACACTTCGTTTTGAACCAATTGTTATTTGCTTTTCTGCTCTGATCCAGCCCACAGAACCTGATTGCCCAGTCTCAGTCTGGTACTGGTAAAACAGCTGCCTTTGTCTTGGCTATGCTAAGCCGAGTAGAACCAGCAGACAGACACCCCCAGGTGAGGGTTTGGGGGCGCCCTGGGAAGGGCAACGCTATCTGGTGGGGGATTAGTGAGGGTGGCTGATGGGCTCTGAGCATTTCTGCCTGGGCCACAGTGAGAGGCAGGTTAGTGCACTGAGCGCCCAGCTTGGGTGAGTTCCTTTGGAAACAGCAGCCTCCAGCAGTGGCTTCCAGAGGTCTGCACCAAGCCGGTTCCTTGAAGGCTTTGGTCTGCAGTTGAAAGGTGGGCCTGGCTGGGGAGGATGTGGGTCCCTGTACTGTTCAACTGGTAAGAACATCAGCTTACTCTGTTGCTTTAGAGCCTGTTCTCCACTGCAGATCAGCTCTCCTAAACTCATCCTTTATGATTTCCCCGTCAGTGTTTGTGCCTTTCCCCAACATATGAGCTGGCTCTTCAGACTGGTAAAGTGATTGAACAAATGGGCAAATTTCATCCTCAGCTAAAACTTGCTTATGCTGTTCGGGGCAATAAATGTGAGTATACAGGGGTGAGTGTGGTCAGGTGGTATTTGGGCATTTGAATTTTAAAGATATGATGAAGATATTCTGCTTTCTAGTTCATTTTGACCCTAGAACAAATCTATTTAAATACTTGTTTTTGTGTGATCTATTTATCTTTTTAAAACAGAAAGAATTTTAAAAAAAGAAAAAAGAAATACTTGTTAATTCTTCTCCAGTCTTAAATAAGTTTATATATCCCTGCATGGGTTATGACATGAATTCTTAAAATCTGGAATTCATCACAGAGAAGACAGGCTTTTGAATTCAGCATCCAGAATTCTGGAAACTTACTAAAGGGGTGATTAGCAACACTGAAAATGGTAGGTTGGAGGCCAGACCTCATTCTTTAAAAGCAAGCACAAATGACATCTGCACAGCCATATAAGATAGCCTCTGAAGAAGCCTCCTTAGAGATTTAATGAATAAAAGGACAAATCCCTCTTGCTTAGAACTATGGAGGATAGATATGACTTCAAGGATGCTGACTCAAAGAAAAAGGAAAACATTAGGTAGGAAAATCCTGTACCAACTACTGGTCAGTTCCCGTTTCCCTCCTCTTCCTGATCCTGCTTGGGAGTCAAATAGAGGTAGCACAACCTGGTTTCTTCCCACTGTGGGTAGAAACTATAGAGTGACTCTCAGAATCAAGTTAGAATTCCATGTATATCCAAGCATAGGGACCTAAGTTCGCAGAGACCCAGGACAGAAGACAAGCCATTGTTGGGGGGCGTAGATTGCAATAGAAGTGCTGGCCAGAAATGTTGTTCTCTAACTCAATCCAGTTTCAGTCAGCTGGACCACCTCATCACAAAACAGACTTTTCTGAAGTAACCCACCTTTCTGGATTGACTTTGTCTTGCTCCCCAGGGTAGGATACCCTAACAGGGAAAAAAACAGGGAGAAAAGCCTACAGAAAAAAAAAAAAGTGGGGGTTAAACTGAATTGCTGTAAGATAGGATGGGTTCCAGAACTGAAAAGTATAAAGAAAATAGGGCACTGAGTGAGGGAGAGAATTTAAACAAATCGCAGGAACTGAACAGAAAATATTGCACAACAACAACAACAGATCAAGATTCCTGAAGCAGTAACAGAAGAAAGGAAGCTGTCTCCTGGAGGTTAAACAATTGCACAAAAAGTACAATCTTAAAAATTACACTGCATATTCAGGGCAAGAGTCAGATAAAGAAGAGCTGAGAAAACTAGAACAGTTAAACACAGGTTAATCTAAAGGGGTAGACGAAGTTGGACCAAAAGGTCCAAGAAAAACCTTGTCACAGAGCCAGTCAACAATAAAACTCTAGACAAGAGGGAGAAACACATCTGCAGAGTAAACTCTTTGAGATAATCAGATGCCTAGACATCAGCGAAAAATTACAAGCCATACTAAGAAACAGGAAGATATGACTTGTAAAGAGAACAAACTAAAAATTCAGAAGAGACTCAGAAGTTCAAGCAACTAATCAAAGATGTTTAAACAAATCTAAGTCAATTCAAGTAGATGTAGGAAAATATGGATAAAGACCTAAAGAGTATTAAGAAGACAAATATGTGAGCATCAAGAATAATTTGTAAGTATAAAAAGAAGCGGAGCAGATGTGGCTCAAGTGGTTAAGTGTCTGCTTTCAACATGGGAGGTCCCGGGTTTGGTTCCTGGTATCTCCTAAAGGAGAACAAAAACAACAAGCAAAGCAAATGAAAAAACCATCCCTGGGAAGCTGATATGGCTCAGTGGTTGAGCACTGGCTTCCCAAGGTTCCAGGTTAAATCCCCAATACCTAAAAACAAACAAACAAACATAACACACAATATGGGATGAAATGCACAATAGAAGAGAATAAAAATATAGTAGAGGCATACAACAGCAGATTTAAACAGGCAGAAGAAAGAATTGGCAAATTAGAAAACAGGACAATCGAAATCATAGAAGAACAGAGAGAAAAGAATAGAAAAAATTGCGCAGTGTCTCAGGAATTTGAGTGACAGTATGAAGTGCACAAATGTACACATCATGGGTGTCCCAGAAGGAAAAGAGAAGGGGAAAGGGCAGAAAGAATACTTGAGAAAATAATGCCTGAAAATTCCAACTTTTTTTTTTTAAGATTATTTATTTATCTTCCCTTCCCCCCGCCCTGCCCCACCCTGCCCCACCCTGGTTGTCTCTTCTCTGTGCCTATTTGCTGCGTCTTCTGTTGTTGTCAGCAGCACGGAAATCTGTGTCTCTTTTTGTTGCGTCATCTCTGTGTGGGCAGCGCCATTCTTAGGCAGGCTGCCCTTTCTTTCGCGCTGGGTGGCTCTCCTTATGGGGTGCACTCCTTGCGCGTGGGGCTCCCCTACGTGGGGGACACCCCTGAGTGGCATGGCACTCTGCACGCATCAGCACTGCGCATGGGCCAGTTCCACACGGGTCAAGGAGGTCCTGGGTTTGAACCGTGGACCTCCCATGTGGTAGGCAGACACTCTAACTGTTGAGCCAAGTCCACTTCCTGTCAATATACTCTGTAATTCATAGTAGAGTCAGAATGCAATTGAACAAGAAAAAGGCATATTTCCTGGTAACGGACATGCAGAATTAAAGTGGGACAAAAATAACATAAAGAGGGGAAACAGGGATATGTGAGCAGACATATGTGTGCAAATGAAGCTAAGTTGGTATCTTTTCAAATTAGTAGGTTATAAATGGAGGTTGTGTTATATAAACCCCAAGGGAATCACAAAGGAAGTATCTAAAAAATACACAGAAATGAGAAAGGGAGCAGTCAGATACATGACCAAAAAAAAAAACTATACAGTAAAGGAGGTTGCAATAAAGGAAATAAAAAAGACAAAAAGATATGACATAAAAACCAAAGGACAAAATGGCTGAAGTCAGTACTGCTTTTACAGTAATAACACTGAATGTTAATGGATTGAACTCCCTAATCAAAAGACACAGATTGGCCTAATGGATAAAAAAAAGAAGACAGTTAAATTAAAGACCCAACTACACATCTGGAGGAACTAGAAAAAGAACAGCAAACTAATCCCAAAGCAAGCAGAAGGAAAAAAATAACAAAGATTAGAGCAGAAATAAATGAAATTGAGAATAAAAAGACAGTAAAGAAAATTAACACAACTAAAGGTTGGTTATTTTAAAAGATAATAAAATTGACAATCCTGTAGCTAGACTTACCAAAAAAGAGAAAAGATGTAAATAAATAAAATCAGAAATGAGGAAGGGGGGGCATTACTTTTGACCCCACAGAAATAAAACGATCACAAGAGGATACTATGAGCAACTGTATGCCAAAAAATTAGACAACTTACACGAAATGGACAAATTCCTAGAAACACACAGACAACCTACACTGACTCTAGAAGCAACAGAAGACCTCAACAGACCAATTACAAGTAAAGAGATTGAATCAGTCACCAATATCCTCCCCCCAAAAAAGCCCAGGGGGATGTGGATGTGGTTGAGTGCCTGCCTTCCTTGTGGGAGGTCCCAGGTTTGTTCCCAGTGCCTCCTGGAAAAACAAAAACAAGCAAAACAAACACAAACAACAATTGAGGGGCACAGATGCAGCTCAGTGTTTGAGTGCCATCTTCCCACATACATGGACCTCGGTTCAATCCCCAGCCCCAGGTACCGAGGGGGAAAAAAAAAAAGTCCAGGACAGGATGGATTCACAGGTGAATTCTACCAGTCATTCCAAGAAGAATTAATACCAATCCTGCTCAAACTCTTCCACAAATGAAGAGGAGGGAATACTACCTAACTCATTTTATGAGGCCAGCATCACTATTATACCAAACCCAGATAAAGATCATACAAGAAAAGAAAATTACAGACCAATTTCTCTGATGAATATAGATGCAAAAATCCTCAACTAAATACTTGCAAATCTAATTGAGCAGCACATCAAAACAATTATACACTATGATCAAATGTTTTTTACCCCAAGTGTGCAAGTTTGGGTCAACATAAGAAAATCTAATGTACCACCTCAACAAAAACAAAGGGGAAAAAAAATCACAGTCATCTTAATTGACTCACAAAAGGTGTTTGACAAGATCTAGCTTCCTTTCTTGGTAAAATCACTTTTAAAAAATAGGAATAGAAGGAACTTCCTCTCAATGGTAAAAGACTGAAAGCTTCCCCTCTAAGATCTACAACAAGACAAGGATACCCATTGTCACCACTATTATTCAACACTGTACTGGCAATTCTAGCCAGAGCAATTAGGGGACAAAAAAAGAAAGAAAAAAAGGCATCCGATTTGGAAAAGAAGTAAAAATTTCAATATCTGCAGATGACATGATCCTATATATAGAAAGTCCCAAAAAATCTATAACAAAGCTACTAGTGCTAATAAATGAGTTCAACAAAGTGGCAGGGAACAAGATCAACATGCAAAAATCAGTAGTGTTTCTCTATACTAGGATGAGCAACCTGAGGAGGAAATTTTAAAAATTCATTTACAGTAGCAACTAAAAGAATCAAATATCTAGGAGTATATTTAACCAAAGATGTCAAGACTTGTACTTAGAAAACTATAAAACTGCTAAAAAAAATAGGAGATGACCTGAATAAATGGGGTTTATTTTACACAACCTACATCTATTGGAAAACTAAATATCATTAAGATGTCAGTTATAGCCAAAATGATGTAGAGATTCAGTGCAATCCCAATCAAAATTCTAGCAGCCTACTTTGCAGAAATGGAAAAGCCAATTTTCAAATTTATTTGGAGGGAAATGGATGTGGCTCAACCAATTGGGCTCCCATCTACCATATAGGAGGTCCTGGGTTTGATGCCCAGGGCCTCCTGCTGAGGGCAGGTTGGCCCACGTGGAGTGCTGGCTCCATGCGGGAATGTTGCCCCATGCAGGAGTGCCTGCCAACGCGGAGAGCTGGAGCAGCAAGATGACTCAACAAGAGACAGAGAGGAGAGAAAATAAGAAGACGTAGCAGATTAGGGAGTTGAGATGGCACAAGAGAGTAATCACCTCTCTCCCACTCTGGAACGTCCCAGGATCGGTTCCCGGAGTCACCTAATGAGAATACAATCAGACACAGAAGAACACACAGCAAATGCACACAGGGAGCAGACAATGGGGGGAACGGGGTGAGGAGAAATAAATACAATAAATCTTTAAAAGAAAAATTATTTGGAAAGGTCCTGAATAGCCAAAAATATCTGGAGAAAGAACAAAGTTGGAGCACTCACACTTGGCTAATGTTAAAGCACATTACAGGGAAGCGGACTTGGCCTAGTGGTTAGGGCGTCCGCCTACCACATGGGAGGTCCGCGGTTCAAACCCTGGGCCTCCTTGACCAGTGTGGAGCAAGGAGTGCCCTGCCATGCAGGGGTGTCCCCCACATAGGGGAGCCCCATGCACAAGGAGTGCACCCTGCAAGGAGAGCCGCCCAGCGCAAAAGAAAGTGCAGCCTGCCTAAGAATGGTACCACACACACGGAGAGCTGACGCAGCAAGATAATGCAACAAAAAGAAACAGATTCCCGTGCAGCTGACAACAACAGAAGCGGACAAAAAGAACACGCAGCAAATGGACACAAAGAACAGACAATTGGGGGGGGGAGAGAAATTTTTTTTAAAAAGCTGTTTTTGTTAAAAAAAAACAAAAAACCACAGTGAGATATATCACACCCACTAGAACGGCTGTTATTAAAAAAACAAGGGAGTGATGTGTGGCCCAAGCACATGGGAGGTCCTGGATTCGGTTCCCAGTGCCTCCAAAAAAAACCCAAAAACAAACAACAAGCAAAACAAAAAATCGAACTCTGGGAGGCCCATGTGGCTCAGTGGTTGAGCACCAGCCTCCCACACACAAGGTCCCCATTTCAGTCCCCTGCCCTGGTACCTAAAAAAAAAAAATTTTTTTTTAAATAAAAAAACAGAAAACTACAAATTTTGGAGAGGATATGGAGAACTAGGAACACTCACTCACTGGTAGTGGGAATGCAAAATAGTGCAACTGCTGTGGGAGACAATTTGGCAGTTCCTCAGGAAGCTAAATACAAAATTAGCTTAAACTGATATTTCCACATAGATGTTCATAGCAGCATTATTCACAATTGCCAAAAGGTAGAAGCAACCCAAGTGTCCATCAGTTATGAATGGTAAACAAAATGTGGTATACACATATGATGGAATATTCAAAAACTGTGAAAAGGAATGAAGTCCTGACACATAAGACAACATGGATAAGTCTTGAAGACATGCTGAGTGAAATAAACCAGACACAAAAGGACAAATTATATGATCTCATTGATAAGAAATAATTAGAAGCAAACTCAGAATCTACAGTATTGGTTACCAGGGCATAGACTGGGAGTAAAGAATGGAGAGCCAATGCTTAATTTGTACAGAGTTTCTATTTAGATTGATAGCACAAGTTTCAAAATAGATGGTGGTGATGATAGCACGTTATTGTGAGTGTAATTAACAGTGCTGAATTATGTGTGGAAATGTGGTTGAAAGGAGAAGTTTTGGGTCAGGTATGTTGCTTGATTGAAGTTAGAAAATTAAATGTGACTATATAACACAGTGAACCCTATTGTGGATAATGGACTGGGGTTAATAGTACAAGTATAAGAATGTTTTTTCGTGAATTATAACAAATGTATGTCAGTAATACAAGTTGTTAATAATAGGGTGGTATAATAGAAAAAAAATACACCTAACCAAACTATGGTCTATAGTTAATAGCACTATTTTAGTATTCTCTCATCAGTTATAACAAAGGTACCATACTAATGTAAAGTGTCAACAGTAGCACGGTATATGGGAATTCTTTCTTTTTTTTTTTAGCAATTTTATTGAAATATGTTCATATAATGTACACCCAAAGTGTACATTCTGTGGCATTTGGTATAATTACAGAATTGTGCATTCATCAGCACAATCAACATTAGAGCATTTTCATTATGCCAAAAGGAAAATCCCCTCCCCCCTTGGTACTCACCTCTCAATCATTCTATCCTTCCCCTTGCATACATCTGATTCCATCTCTACCAATTTATTTGTATTTACATTTTGTATTGATAGAGTTAAACAATATGTAGTACTTTGTGTCTGGTTTCTTTCAATTAGCAAAATTTTTTTTAATAATTGATAGAAGAATATTAATATGTTGCTATTCTTCACTGCCCATAGTTTGCTTTCATTGTATTTTTGCCCAAAAGCACCATATAAATAAGATGGAGCTGAGGCTTAATTTGTAATAAGGTTGGTTTTAAATGTTCAAAAATGGATTGAGGTGATAATGGCACTTATAGTAATTGTAATTAGCATCACTAATATATGGATATGATAGTGGTTGAATGGGGAAGTTGTTTTTTTTTTACGCTAAATATTGGATTCTTTATTTGTAAAATGGATATAATAAATACCTTAGGACGTTGTTTTGAAGGTAACACGAGTTAATTGTAAAAGTTGTCATTTATTGAATACTATTACTTGATCTTGCACTCTACTTGGCTAAGTATTATATTAGAATTCAACAAACTAAAGTCTTTGAATTGTAAAACTCAATCTGCCCTACATAAGAAAGGTGGTTTCAGTGATATTTATGTTCTTGTGTTATATAAAGTGTGCTTTTCCCAAACTGTTTACCAATGTGGTCTTCTTAGTATCTTATGTGGAGAAAAGTCAGAATTAGGCATTAGATTTGAATTATCTTTCATGTCTGGAAGTCCTTGCCTGCTTAGGGTGAACGGGAAAGTTTAAGACTGTATATTACTAGAAGGAAAGCTAAAGGGTGAAACATGGGACTGTATAGCATATATACTCTTGAGGACAGTGAGTGTGGTTAACCATGCAAATGTCAGAATATTTTTTCATGAAATGCTGTACTTTTTCACGACTGTCATGTAAACTTACAAATTCTCTAATTAAAAAAGAATTTTTAAAAAAGAAAGCATAAGATTTAGTCAGAGTAAACTGGGAACGTATGCTAACTTGGTTTTATCATCATCTGATGTGATCATTGTGGTATTCAGACCTTCCCGTTTAAGAGGAAATCAATGAACTGTTAGTGAATCAATGATATAAAAAGAGCAAGAGTAATGATAAAGAAAAAGAGTTGGACAGTCTTGAATAATAGGAGAAACTAGGGGAAGAGAACCAGGATTTCTTTCCTTTGGGAGATTTCATCCTGACCACAGTGCAGTGCCATAGGTATCGTAATGCCCGTTCTATATCAGAAGAAATCCAGGCTTCTGGATATGATCATGTATGTTTTGATATCTGGAATTCACTTCCTCTGTTACCTCTGGAGAATGGGCAGGGTTTTGCCATGGAAACACCACAGAAAACATCTTGTCCCCACAGTGGAAAGAGGTCAGAAGATCACTGAGCAGATTGTCATAGGCACCCCCGGGACTGTCCTGGACTGGTGTGCCAAGCTCAAGTTCATCGACCCCAAGAAGATCAAGGTGTTTGTTCTGGATGAGGCTGACGTGATGATAGCTACCCAGGGCCACCAAGATCAGAGCATCCGCATCCAGAGGTAGGAACTGCTTGAGCAGGGAGGAAGTGCTCGGCCTCCTGGTGTGCAAGGCCCAGTCTTCTTATTGTGTGTGCCTTCTCTTTTGTCCAGTCCCTCCTCTCTCTCCCGCTGGGTCTTTTGCTTCAGAACCTTCAGAAGCATTTGTTTGATGGGCCATTGCCATGTCAGTGTTGACCATACCCCAAGCCTGGGTTTGGAAAGGAGACGTAGGGAGGCTACCACCCCCTGTCCTGACCCCGCATCTGCCCCCGCTTCCTGCTTGTGATGCTCCTCCCCCGACACCCTTCCTGGGGACTAAGACCATCCAAGCGAGAGGAGGCTGACCTTCTGCTCCTTGCAGCACAGGACCTTGGGTCACACAAAATACCTGGGCCTTGCCTTGCAGGATGCTGCCCAGGAACTGCCAGATGCTGCTTTTCTCTGCCACCTTCGAAGACTCCGTGTGGAAGTTTGCCCAGAAAGTGGTCCCAGACCCAAACATTATCAAACTGAAGCGTGAGGAGGAGACATTGGACACCATCAAGCAGTATTACGTCCTGTGCAGTAACCGAGATGAGAAGTTCCAGGCCTTGTGTAACCTCTACGGGGCCATCACCATTGCTCAAGCCATGATCTTCTGCCACGTGAGTAGCGGCAGCAGCAGGGCCTGCTGGGAGGACATGGCTTGGAGTGCGTGGCCCTCCCCCTCCCTCTCAGCCAGCTGCACCTTAGCGCCGAAAAGGCCCAGAGTCCCAGTGTGTGGCAAGAAGGGACATGGTTTGTGAAGATTTAGGGGGCAGTTTCTTCTTTTGTTGTTGAAAAAGTAATGCCACAAGAGAGATGTAGCCTGGATGTACAGCCCCCTAAAGTTTAATAGATTTTATCTGTAGGTGATGTGTTTTGGGAAAACCCAAGGGAATTGTATTAGTCAGTCAAAGGGGTGCTGATGCAAAATACCAGAAATTGGTTGCTTTTTATAAAGGGTATTTATTTGGGGTAGGAGCTTACAGATACCAGGCCATAAGGCATAAGTTACTTCCCTCACCAAAGTCTATTTGAAGCAAGATGGCTGCCGATGTCTGTGAGGGTTCAGGCCTCCTGGGTTCCTACATTCCTGGGGCTTGCTTTACTCTGGCTTCAAGGTTCCTTCCTTCCCGGGGCTGACTTCTCTTTCCTCTGCATGCTGACTTCCCAGGGCTCTAGTTTAAGTCTTTAGCATCAAACTCCAAAATCAAAACTTCAACCTTAAAAGCCCTCAACTCTTTTCTTTACCATGCCTTTTATCTGTGAGTCCCCACCCACCAAGGGGTGAAGATGCAATGTCCTAATAACGTGGCCCAATTAAAGCTCTAATCATAATTCAGTCATGACCACGTACAGATCAGATTATAAGCATAATCCAATATTTCTTTTTGGAATTAATATTATCAAACTGCTACAGGGATCAACTGATATTTGAAGAAAAAAATAAGAAATTAAGTAAAATGGTTGGTTACAAAATTAAAACAAAAGAGTTTTCCAATCCACAAAGAGCAAACACTTAGAAAATGGAAGGAAAAGTCCTATTTGCCATGGCAATAAGAAATTTAGGAATAAATATTTCAGATCTCTGAAAAAAAAGTCAAAGTTATATGAGGGGAAGAAATTCTATGAGGGGATATAAAATAAGAATTGAGTAAATGACAAGTCATACTCTTATTTTTGAACACACAATACTGTCACTTTAAAAGATTGTTTGTTTTTTGACAAGGGCCCACAATGGCCACAACTTCAGTTCGAACATTTCACACCTACAAAAAGATGAAAAAGTAATGGTAAAATGAACATTCTTAACCCCTTCACCTACTGTCAACATTTAGTCCCACTTGTATCTCTGTGTGTGTGTGCACCTGTGGACCCGTGGTGTACTTTTTTCTTTTTGCTGAACCATTTCCAAGTTAGTGTTGTAGACATCCTGACAGTTTGCTCCTATACACTCCTTAGAATGTGACATTCTCCTATATAACCTCAATTCCTTTATCATATCTTTAACAAGGCACAGTAACACTATATCAAAAATAGTTTCTATTCTATTTTTCCCATTTATGACAATAGCTAAGACATACATGTGTTCCAAAATTGAAAAGGATATATATATATATATGTTTTTTAATACCTTTTTTCCTCTTCATTGCTGTTGCTGTTTTTCCCAGTAAATCTCAGAGCCAATCAAGGATTACTTGTTGTATTTAGTTGTCATGTCTCTTGAGACTCTTTTACCCAGGACAGTTTTTCTCATCTTTCCTTTTTGTCTTTCATAACATGGACATGTTGAAGTCTGGACGGGTAGTCTCTCAGAATTTCTCTGATTGTTTTTTTCCCTCATGATGTCAGATTTAAGTCAGACAGGTTAGGGTTCATTGCTACTTTCCATTGGACCACACTGGGTTTTCTCACTATTGCTACTAAGTATGATCCCTCGGCTAATTTGGTTTCTGCCAGATCTTCCCATTGTAAAAGTACCATTTTTGAATTAACAAAAATCTGTAGGGTTATAAAATTGTTTTAAAATATTAATCAATTTTATGAAAAAGTATATATGTATTTGCATATTCATATATATCTTACATTGCAACCCTGAGTGACTTTTGAAATATGTTTAAAAGAACTGAATAATTTTAGGTAATTTCATCCTAGTTCCTAAATTTTGTGTAGAGTCTGCCAGATCAAAAATTTCTGTCCATGCAGAGCAATGTAGCTCAGTGGTTGAGCACCTGCTTGGCATGGATGAGATCCTGGGTTCAATCCTCTTCAAGTTCCTTGATTTTTCAAATGTTTTCTTTCTTCAGACACGCAAAACAGCCAATTGGCTGGCAGCAGAACTCTCCAAAGAAGGTCACCAGGTGGCTCTGCTGAGTGGAGAAATGATGGTAGAGCAGAGAGCAGCAGTGATTGAGCGCTTCCGAGAGGGCAAAGAGAAGGTTCTGGTGACCACCAACGTGTGTGCCCGTGGTGAGCAGAGAGTATGCCCTGACCTGCCCAGCTCGGGGTCTCAGGTCCCGTTAGAAGAGAAATCCTTGACTGTGGGAAACACAGATGGTTTGGAGATCAGCTGGGGCTGGTGGTGACTTTCTTTCCTTGGAGAGACTGGATTTCCTTCAGTAGCTAAGAACTTCCACAGAAGCCAGGCATTGCAGCGTGGTGGGAGGAAACTTAGAGGCATCCGACTGGTTCCGAGCGGAGCCTGCCCTTCTCTGGGCACCCAGTGAGTGTTTAGCTGCATCTCCAAGTACTTGTATCGGCCAAGGCTTCTTTACCGAAGCCATAATTTTGTCAGCACCTGCCAGAGTTCTCCTTTTTTCCTCTATTTCTGCCACGGGTCCCTGAATCCAGAGCCAGCCTGTCCCAAGCTCTGACTGACAGGGGGCGACAGTGATTTTTGTCTCCCATCCCGACTCTTCCCTGTCTCTTTGGTGCAGGTATCGACGTGGAACAGGTGTCTGTCGTCATCAACTTTGATCTTCCCGTGGACAAGGATGGGAACCCGGACAACGAGACCTACCTGCACCGCATCGGGCGCACCGGCCGCTTTGGCAAGAGGGGCCTGGCCGTGAACATGGTGGACAGCAAGCACAGCATGAACATCCTGAACAGAATCCAGGAGCACTTTAGTGAGTGGCTGGGACTGGCCTCTGCCGGGTGCCCTTTCCTGACATGGGGAAGGCAGAGAAGGGTGGGGAAAAGGGCAGGTTTTCCTGTGGCCCCGAGAGAGGCCTTTGACCCTGTCCGTGTTTCTCTCCCAGACCATCCCTGGAGAGGTGCAGCCTCCGGGACTTGAATGGCAGTCGCCCCTTCGCCGGGCTGGACGGGGTCTGGGGCTCTGACTGTGGCTGTAGCAGTGACAGGGCCCTCCCTCTGACCCCTGCTCAGGCACTGGCAGCCTTTGGGGTTAAATCAAGGTCCTCTCTGGCCAGAGGATGGAATATTCCCCAGACAGGCAGAGACCTATGTAGTTGCTGTCTCTCTGCGGTGCCATCCCTTCCCCAGCTGACTTCATTGTGTCCCCCCAGTAAGCCCTGCTTGATTTCTCTCTGAATCTTTTCCCCTCAGATAAGAAGATAGAAAGATTAGACACGGATGACTTGGATGAGATCGAGAAAATCGCCAACTGAGCAGCTCCACCAGGGACTGGTGCCCACCCTTGGTGCTCCCCCTGCAGGGAGACAAGTGCTTTCCCAGCACAGGCCTCAGCAGTCACCCACCATCAAGACGAAGGCACAAGCAGAGAGAAACTACCTACCTCATTTTAAATTACGTTTGGACTTGACAACATTTATGCAAATGATGGGAACAGTAGAGGAAATTTTTGCATTTTGGAAAATTTCAGTCCTTTTTTTGGTCCATTTTTAAACCAGGGTTCCCCATCTGTCCAGCAATCTGGTCACGGCTAGTAATCTGGGCCCAGGACCCTCTGCCTGTTTTCTGGCTAGGATGTTGGGACCTGCCTGCTCCCCCTGAAGACCTGAGGTGTGGAGGGTCTGGAGCGCAGGAGGGGCTGGGCAGGGCAGGTGTAGGGGCCACTGCCTTGTCAGGAACGTGGGGAGAGGCAGGAGCAAAGGCCTCTCTGCTGTCCCCTTCCCTGGCCCTTCGCTCTGACATGTTATGAGCTTCTCCTGCCCTTGGCGCCATCTTCCTCCTAAAACCAGAGACCTTCCAGCTGACCCCTTTTGCTCCTTTTCTCGGTGGCAGAGGATGTCCCTGTTTCTTCCCACATGGGCATCTTAGCTACTTTTGTAAGTCTCAGATTGGGGAAGAAATGAGGAAGTCCATGAGGGCCGCCCCTGCAGCGAGGGTGGTCTGGCCAGGGTGGGCG
The DNA here is from genome assembly GCF_030445035.2 of Dasypus novemcinctus. NCBI lineage: Eukaryota > Metazoa > Chordata > Mammalia > Cingulata > Dasypodidae > Dasypus > Dasypus novemcinctus. Next base: position 15,711,022 of record NC_080690.1, read on the forward strand.
AGTCCTCCAAGGACCTCGCCTCCCTCCCCTTCCTCCTCAGGCTCTGCCCGGCCTCCTCCAGGCGCTCTGGCCGCGCAGGCACGTGGTATTCAGTCAGGCAGGGCGGCCTGGAGACGGCACGGGCTTTCTGCACACGCGCCAGAGGGCTTCGGTGATGCCTGCCCGTAGGATGTCAGGCCCTGCCTGGTGCTGGGCGCAGTTTGGAAGGACGGAACCGTGTGGAAAACCGAGTAGGGTGTTCAGCCTCAATAGGGAACTTTATTGGTTACTTTAATCCATACATTGTATGATTAGGATGGGAAAACTAATAGCTGTACCCATCACTGATTAGGTTAATAGATTTTAAAGTAACTGAAATGCTTTACCAATCATGATTTGTTTTTATTTGTATTTTTCTAGCTTACTAGACCAATATATGCGCATTAAAAAATATGTGTCTGGGGAGCTGATGTAGCTCAGTGGTTGAGTGCCTGCTTCCCACATACAAGGTCCAGGGTTTAATCCCTGTTACCTCCTTAAAAAAAAAGTGTCTTTATATAAAGTGGAAGTGCTCGATATCCTCAGCCCTCTGAGCACCTTCATTAGCCGCGCCAGAACATTCCAGCATACAGCCTTCTATTTGCACATACCAACCCACCCCTCTTCAAAACTGGGGACTTCTCCTCATGTTCTCATGCAGCCTGTTTTTTCACTTAGTGTATCTTGCACAGGTCATGTCCAGCACACTGAGCTCTACTCTACTCTTTAGAATGATTGCGTGTCACCCCGTCATGTCAGTGTCCCAACATTGAGGTGACACCTCCTCTCATGATGGGCACACAGATTCTCATTGTGCTCCTGTGAGCATCCTCATACTGTTCTTTGTACACTGCTGTTATTCCTACCAATGGAATTGCCAGGTCAAACTGTGAGGACATTGAAAATTTTAATACTTTGCCAGTTTGACCTGCTAAAATTTTTTGCCAATTTATCTTACTGCAGTGATACAGAAATACCTATCATCTCATCTGCTTGCCAAGGATGGTGTTACCAGTTTTTTAAAGTTTGCCCATCTGAGTGGCAACATAAATCATTGCTTTATTGTGTTTTATTTAGTGAGGTTTGGCAAACTTTCAGTTTATTGGATGTTTGTATTTTCTTTTTTAGGAGCTGCCCATTTTTGTCTCACCATTTTACTACTATATTGTCAGTCCTTGTTGATTTTTAGCCATCTTTATATATTAGGAAACTTAGCCTTTGTCAGGGGTGGTGGGTGTTTTCCTCATTTGTCTTTATAAACTCACTTTTAAAATGCTACACAAAAATGTAATGTTAGATTTCATTTGGTTTTTTTAAAGATTTGTTTTATTCATTTCTCCGCCTCGTTTGTGCTCACTGCCTCCTTGTCTGCTCTGTCTGCTTGTTGCTGTCTTTTTTTAAGGAGGCACCAGGAATCGAACTCAGGACCTCCTGTGTGGGAGGGAGACGCCCAATTGTTTGAGCTATCTCGGCTCCCTACTTGTTGTGTCTCTAATTGTGTTTCCTTGTAGTGTCTCCTTGTCGTGTCATCTTGTTGCATCAGCTCCCTGCAAAAGCCCATTGCGTCAGCTCGTTGTCTTGCTTATCTTTAGGAGGCCCGGGAAACCGACCTCCCATGTGGTAGGCCTCCTGCTTGAGCCACATCCGCGTCCCTAGATTTCATTTTTATTTTTTAGGAAACCTGGATTGCATGTCATAGCTAGAAAAGCTTCCCTCATTCCAGGGTTATAAAAATTTTACTCACATTTCCTTCTACAGACAAAGTTTTCTAAAATTCTTGTAGGTCCCTAAATGTCCTTGTTTTGCCCTGCTTGTTTGGCTGCAAACTATTAAGGTAACCTGAGAGAGTGAGAGGCAGAGCCGTGGGTGCTGTGCTGGAGTCCCCACAGCTAGGTGTGTGGCTGAGAACAGCGGAGGGTCCAGGTAGGCCTCAGGTGCACGTGAGTGAAAGACTGAGGGTCTGTATGGCTGAAGGTGGTCGTGGCACTTGAATGGGTACAAGCCAGAGTGGCTGTGCATGTGTCAGGCAGGTTAAAGCCACAGGTGTCAGTTGGGGGCGGGTTGCAGAGCAGGGAGGTCGGGGGCGAGGAGGTTGAAGTTACAGAAAGGGAACAGGACGGGGTGAGATTAGGGAGGAGGGGGAAGCAAGTGGGCAGGTACCCAAAGGGGGGTGCACGTGAAGGAGGAAGTGAGAGGAGGGGAGGGCCAGTGGCCAGCAGGGGCCAGCATCTCAGGGTGGTTCATGCAGGGACATCCTTGTGACCCACACGCTCAGTGGTGAGACAAGAAATGTGAAAGCAAAACACTGGCTAACCCAAAAGCAAAATAAATATTTCTGGGGAAAAATGCAGAGTAGTAGGCAGGGGTGAAGCCAAAGGCTTGTACTCTCACCAGGAAGCAGGAAGTAGCCTCAAGACATTAAAGGGGCTCGAGGCACCACTCGCAGGAACAGACCCCAAGCCAGGGGCCCTGCTTGGAGAGAGCCGGACTGAAACCTCCCCTAGACTGTGGCTGGAGGTGGGGCTTTACTTAGCAATCAGGCCTAGAGAGGCAGAGGCCTCAGAACCCAGCTCTCAACTCATGACTGTCACAGGCCTCCTGTTGACTGCCTTCGTGCTATCACACCACTGGGACAGGAGTCCCAACTTGTCGAAACCAGGTTCTAGACTGCGGGATAACAGGTGGGAAACTGGAGAGGCGACTGCTGAACCAATCTGCATCAGAGGAGGGGAATGGGGAGACACTTTAAATGAGCCTGAAAGTCAAGATTCCAAAACTAATGAAGAAATCCAAATACCAGGAAAAACTCCAATGTACGTTAACCGCAATAAAATTTTAAAAGACTGAAAACAATACCGGAAGAAATTCACCCCAGATAAAATTAACTTTTGGAATTAAATGGAAAAAAGGATTTTTAAAGTATGTTTGGATGCTCAAAGAGAAAAGGGAATATATTTCACTAAGAAAACAAGAAATCATGAAGTAAATTTAGGCATCCTACAACAGACTCCTGCCAGCTCACAAGAGTCAAATGTTAAATTCAGGGATTTTGCAAGCTGGTTGTTAAACCACTGGGAATTTGAAATTGGCCACATGGGGAGTATTAACACCACAGAAATCAGTACACACTACAAATCGGGTTTTTATTTGGGAAAAAAAAACTTAGGCAGATATAGAAAGATTAGAAACTAGAAATAAGATATATGGTCTTTGAAAAAAAAATCTGAACATCCAGGTTGACGAAAGAACTAACGAAATGGAAGGAAGATAGGAGGAAGTTGCCTGGCATGAGGAAAAAGCCAAAAAGATAAAAATATGAAGCAGATAAAAGGCTTGGTAATAGATTAAGAAGTTCCAAAATACATGTATTTGGAAATGGAGTGGAAGCAATTATGTGACAAGATAATTCCTGACCATTTTCCGTATTTAAAGGAGGACATAACATCCTGTAATTGAAGGTGACCTCTGAGTATGGTGGTAGATGGATAAAAATAAATCCACACAATAGTGTAACCAGAGAACAATCGCATTAGATTACAGTCAATTCTCATTATTTGTAGTAGTTACATTCAATAAAGTTGCCACAAATACTGAATCAGCAAATACTGGACCATTGCTTCCAGGGGAAATTAAAAGGTAGGTTCCTGCAAGTCTTTGGTCACATTTCCATTAACCAGACAATACATAATCTTGTTTGTTATGTACAGGCTCCCTTGTCGGTTTGCGTGTTGTTTTTGCTCATTTTTGTTTTTTTGGTTTGTTTTTTATTTTTTGCTTGTTTTTGCACTCATCTGCTCGTTTTTTGGGTTTGGCTTTTTTTAAAGATTCATTCATTCATTCATTCATTCGTTCATTTCTCTCTCCTTCACATCCCCCCGCCATTGTCTGCTCTCTGTGTCCACTTGCTGTGTGTTCTTCTGTGTCAAGGTCAGCAGCACTGGGAATCTGTCCCTTTGTTGCGTCATTTTGCTGTGTTAGCTCTCCATGTGTGTGGCACCACTCCTGGGAAGGCTGCACTTTTTTCACATGGGATGGCTCTCCTTGCAGGGGCGCACTCCTTGTGTGTGGGGCTCCCCTACACGGGACACCCCTGCATGGCATGACACACCTTGTGTGCATCAGCACTGTGCGTGGGCCGGCTCACCACACAGGTCAGAAGGCCCTGGGTTTGAACTGTGGGCCTCCCATATGTTAGGCGGACGCTCTATCAGTTGAGCCAAATCTGCTTCCCTCATCTGCTCGTTTTTGTTTTTTTTTTTTCCTCGCAGGTTTGCTTGTCTGCTCGTTGTCTTTTTTCTTTAGGAGGCACTGAGAACTGAACCCAGGACCTTCCATGTGAGAGGGGAGCGCTCTATTGCTTGAGCCACATCTGCTTCTCTTTTTTTGAGGAGGAGGTACCAGGGATTGAACCCACGTCCTCATACATGGGAAGCAGGCACTCAACCACTGAACTACATCCGCTCCCCAACCTTGTTTTTATATGTGTTTCTGTAAAAAGACACCTTATTTAATATAAACAGTTGACATGTTAACATTTAAACCATGGCCAACAACAACATTGTAAAAGAAGCTTATCTAACACATGTTTTCTCTGTAAGACGCACCACAGCCTTCCAGAACTTAGGAACAGTAGACAGTACTTCAGTACTACACTTGGGGGCCATTTTAAACTGCAAAATCGCCAATGAAAAGGGCAAAAAGCCTGCAAATGTGCTACTAAATAGACAGAAAAGGACACTTACTTAGAGTATGACAGCTGAAACAAGAAGACAGAGCTTCACCTTGCTTGACCTCAGTTGGGAACGTGTGTCAGGCGAATCAGATTTGCTGCCCTGCACATGTGTGAATGACTGAAGGCGCAGCGAGTATTGATTTGGGGTTACAAATAAAATTTAGTGAATAGGTAAATGTGCAAATTTGAATCCATGAATAATGAGGATTGACTATACATCAATTATAATAGATGCCAGAAGGCACTGAAATAATATATTGCAGTGAATTCACAGAATGAAGCTTTATTTCTTGCTCATAGAAAGCCTAACTAACATGAAGATGCCTGGCTCTTCTTGGACAGTTTTCCTCTTTGACTCCTTCCTTTTTTTTTTTTTTTTTTTTTTTTGGTTAAATAAATTTTATGGATACATTAATAAAGCATACAGTTCATCCAAAGTGTACACTCAATGGTATTTGGTATATCACTATGTGATAGGTGTTAGCTCTGCCATCTCTGTCACATGTGGTCACCAAGATTAACACAAAAAGGGAAATCCCACAAAGACTCTGCATGGGAGATTTTCACGGTCTGAGTCTGGAAGTGGCATACCTCACTCCACCCAAATTCCACCTGGTCAGAACCGAGTCACACAGCCCCACCTGCCTGCAAACAGGCTGGGAAATGTAGTTATGTGCATACCCAGGAAACTTACAATAAAACAGACAAAAACAATAGAGAAAAAAAAACAAAAACAAAAATTGGTTCTCTGAAAGGATCAACAAAATTGACAAACTGCCTTAGTTTGCCAGTGCTACTTTGACAAATACCACACAATGTGATGGCTTAAATGGTGGGAATTTGTCATCTCGTGGTTGTAGAGGCTAGACATCCAAAATCAAGGTCTTGACAGGCCATGCCTTCTCCCACAATCCACAGCGTTCTGGTGCTGGCTGCCACCATCCTTGGAGTTCCTTGGCTTGCATCTGCCTCCATTGCATCATTTCTCCTTCTGGCTTCTACTTCTGCTCAGTCATTTGTGGCTTAACTAGATTTCCTCTCCTGATCAGGTTTTCAGAGAAATGGATTAAGGACCACCAATTCAATGCGGCCTCACCTAAATGGCTCTTAGAAGATCCTGTTTGATTCACAAGAGTCCACACCTTAACTAACATCTTCAGAGTTCCTGCTTACAAATGGGTTCACACCCACAAAAACTCAGATTAAAATTTGAACATGTTTTTGGTGGGAGACAAGAGTCAATTCCCAACACAAACATTCGCTAGGCCACCCAAGAAAAACAGAGGACTCGAATTATGAAAAGCAGGAATAAAAAGATGGGGCACTACTGCCAACCTTATGGAAATAAAATAGGATTATATGAGAATACTTTGAAAAACTGTATGCCAACAAGTAGGTAATCTAGGTGAAATGGCAAAATTCCTAGAAAGACACAAATTACCAAACTGTTTCAAGAAGAAATAGAAAAGAGCTTGAATTAGTAATCAAAGAACTACCTCCAAAGAAAAGCTCAGGTCCAGATGGTTTCACTAGTTAATTCTACCAAATATTTAATGAAGAATTAATACCAATTATTCACAAACTCTCAAAAAAAATAGTAAAGGAAGGAACACTTCCCAACTCATTCTAAGAGGCCAGTTTTACCCTAATACCAAAATCAGACAAAGATATCACAAGATACCTAGAGACCAACATCTTTTATGAATACAGACACAGATCCCCAACAAAACAGTGACAAACCAAATCCAACAACATATAAAAAGGATTATATACCATAAGCAAGTTGGATCTATGCCTGGAATGCAAGATGGGCTTATTATCTATGTGGGAGGTTTAATAATGCCCCCAAAGGTATCCAGGCTACGATCCCTGGAATTTGTGACTGTGACTTTATATTACAAAAGGGTCTTTGCAGATGTGATTAAATTAAGGATCTTGATATAAGGAGATTACCCTGGATTGTCCCGTGGGCCTTAAATGTAATCACAAGTGCACTTTTAAGACAGGCAGGAAGAGAGTTGAGTAGAGAAGGCAATGTGATGACTGAAGCAAGATGTTACATTGTTGACTTGGAAGGTAGAGGAATGGTCAGGAGCTGAATAAAGAATGTAGCTCCAGAAGCTGGAAAAAGCAAGGAAATAAATTCTCAGGATCTCTAGAGGAAATGTGGCCCTATGGACACCTTGACCTTAACCCAGTGAAAATGACTTAGGCTTCTTACTTCTAAAGTACTTCTTAGACATTCTAATAAATGTGTGTTGTTTTAAGCCACCAAGGTTGAGGTCGTTTGTTATATGGCAACATAGCAAACGAATGATACAGTAAGTGTGTGTGAAAGTGACATAACAGGAGTGTTCACAATTGTGTGACACAGAGACACAGATCCAGAGACAGAGAGTACAAGAAAGAAAGAGATTGTGAGTCCAAGGAATAAAGCAGTGGTGTAGACTGCTCATAGAAGTTAAGAATCAGGTAATGCCTGGCATTTCGATTAGAAGTTTTTCAAAATTAGAGCCGTTGATCTCTAGGATCTAAATGAACTAGAAATTTGAATAACTTCACAATTCCCCCAATTATTCAACAAACCAGCTCCCCTCTTCTCAATTACAGAGATAATTAAATGGTTACTCTCATACTTTTAAAAAAATCTTTAAAAAAATATTGTGGTAAACTATACATAACAAAAATCATTCTAACCATTTTAAGTGTACAATTCTGTGCTATTAAGTACATTGGAAAGGGTAACCTTCCCATTATCTATTTCCAGAACATTTTCATCATTCCAAACAGAAACTCATACCCATTAAACAACAACTCCCCCTTACCCACTCTCCACTACCAGTTACCACTGTTCTGCTTTCTGTCTCTATGAATTTGCTTATTCTATGTATTTCATAAAAGAGAAAATATACAGTATTTGTCCTTTTGTGTCTGGCTTATTTCACTCAACATAATGTCTTCAGGTTTCATCCATGTTATAATATGAATCAGCACTTCATTCTTTTTATGGTAGAATAATATTCCATTGCATGGACACACCATGTTTTGTTTAACATTAAGGCTTTTAGTTTTTATGTTTATGAAGCTTTTTTTCAGGTACAGGGGGTTGGAAACAGAACCTGGGATCTCTTATGTGGAAAGCTGGTGCTCAACCACTGAGCTACACTGGCTCCCTGATTTTTAAGGAATAATAGAAGTTAAGGGGAAAGAAAATATAAAAGTAGGTTTCAGAGTATTTTAGAAACAAGTGGACCTAGATGAAAATAATCTAAGAAAAATGGGTTTTCTGCCAGAAAGCAGAAACAAGCACGCAGAGATAGTGAAAAACAGGTCAGCTCCCTTAGTGAAACACAACAGGGAAGGAACCACCTTGCTGTTGAGAGCTTTGACTATAAAATGAACAGGCAAGCGGGCCTAACAGGGGCTGGGGCTGGCACAGAAGGTGCCCTGGGGCCTCCAAAGGGAACTATGGGGCTAGATCTGGGGTGGGGAAAAAAGAGGACTGAATTTTGGCTTTATAGGAATTGGCCAAACCCAAGCCTATACATTTGAAAACATGGTCTACTCCAATCCATGGGGACTTACTTGCCTGTTCCTCTCACAGGCAAGTGAATGGGGAAGGAATGTGGATGGCCCTGAGTGAGTGGTCTGCGCTTGGGGCAACCCAGGCAGCTTGCTCTGCCCTTCTCCAGAAGGGCTGGGGCCTCCCAGAAGGGGGAGAGAAGAGGGAGAATGTGCAATTAGTTTTCTAGCTTGAGCCGCTGCAGAAGGGCACACATGAAATGGGTATGATAGGGCAGAGAAGCCACGTTAGCAGCAGAGAACCCTCCAGAAAACATTTCAGCTACGGGAAGCCACTGATGCTCGTTTACCCTCCAGCTGCCTGAACAGTGGACAGCTATCGGAGATTGGGCCCGAAGGGTACTGGGAATGCAAGAAAGAGAAAAGGGAGAAGGAAATAAAGAAAGAGCGAACGAGAGAGCTGGGATCAGGGGGTCTGCGAGTACAGACTCATCAGACAACCTTATTGTTACAAGGGGCTCTTTATATTTCCCAGTTTACATGACAACAAGCAGCAACGTGCAGTTAACTATTAGCATTACTAAGGAACTCTAAGGAACTCAAAAAATCTTCTCTCAAGGTACAAAGTCTAAGTGTTCTATTCACTACAAAAGGTATGTGCTCATCTTTTCTTTCAGCCTTTAACAGCTTCATCCTGTTTGTCAGGAACTCTTAATTACCGCATTCCTTAGGGTGCAAGCACAGCCATGGAAACAGAGTGTCTCCTTGTGAGACCACTGTGCCTCAGTTTCCAACAGACAGCCTCCTCCCCAAGCAGGTGGAAGCCTTCAGGAAGGAGCCCCGCTGGAGGCCGCTGTTCCTGCCTCCCGCTGTGGCCCAGGCACACGTCAGAAGTGCTCAGAGTCCGTCGGGCACCCCCGCTAATCCCCCGCCAGATGGCGCTGCCCTTCCCAGGGCGCCCCCACACCCTCGCCCGGGGGTGTCTGTCCGCTGGTCCCACTCAGCTGAGCATGGCCAAGATGAAGGCAGCTGTTCTACCAGAACCAGACTGAGGCTGGGCAGTCGGGTTCTGTGGGCTGGATCAGGTTAGAGCAGAGAAGCAAATAATCCTACTTTTATAATGTTTTATAATATTATTTATAAAGTGCCAAAATGTCTTTTCAGAGTGGTGAGCTCACAGGCAGTTTTTCCCTTTCTCTTATTTGGTTATTCATATTTTCTATATTGGCCATCTATTACTTTGATACTTTTAAAATTAATTTTTAAAAATTTATATTAAGACATACAAAAGTAAAAATAGTATGGAGACTTCCCTATACTCCTCACTCAGCTTCCCCTAACATATTACAATGATCAAAACCAGAAAATTAACATTGGTAGAATACTCTTAACTAAGCTGTAGATCTTAAGCACACTTCTCTAGTTTGTCCAATAATTGTCCTTTTTCTTTTCAGGATCCAATCCAGGATCCCACATTGCATTTAGTCTGTCTCTTTAGTCTCTTCCAATCTGTAATGGTTCCTTGGTCTTTTTTCTGCCTTTCAGGATTCCGACACTTCCGAAGAGTGCTGATTGGTTTTTTAGTAGAACATCCCTTCTCCTGGGGCTGACTGCCATTTTCTCACGTTTAAAACGAAGTTATGCATTTTGGCCAAGAAAGACACAGAAGTGATGTGCCCTTCACAGTACATCGTATTAATGACTATTATGTCGATTAGTCTCATAGTGGTGACCTTAACTTTGATCACTTGGTTAAGGTGACCTTGATTTTTTTTAAGGATGCTCAAGACTTAAAGTTTAGTTATTCTATTGTAGAAAAGAAAGCTGAGATTGCAGACTCTGTTTCATTTCCTTTAAATTGTTCCTCATGTGGGGCTTTCCCAGGGACCATTTTTTTGAGCAGCTGCAGAAAGTTACCAGAAATGCAAACTAAAAGAAATGTTGCAGGATATGTTTATGTATTGATTTATTTTTGTAATGAATCTGTAAAACTTTTTCCCCTTTCTTATTGCACAAAATACACATGATGTAAAACTTACCATTTTAACCATTTTTAAGTATACAGTGGCATTAGATACATTTACAGTGATACGTAACCATCACCACTGTTTCCAGAACCTTTTCATTATCCTAAACCCATTAAGCAATAACTCCCCTTTCCTTCCTCCCTCCAACCTCTGGTGAACTCTAATCTACTTTCTGTTTCTATGAATTTGCCTATTGTAGAAACCTCGAATAAGTGGAATCAAAAAGCATTTGTCCTTTTATGTCTGGCTTATTTCAGTTAGCATAAGTTTTCAAGGCTCATCCATGTTGTAGCACATACCAACTTCATTTCTTCTTATAGCTGAATAGCATCCCCTTTATAGGTTTACTACATTTTGTGGACACTGGCTTCTTTCCATCTTTTGGCTATTGTGAATAACACTGCTATGAACATTGGTGTGCAAGTATCTGTTTTGTTTTGTTTTTGAGGCGTGAGTTTATAGAACAATCATGTAAACCCTACAGGATTCCCATACATTGCCCTGCCTCCAATACTTTCCATTGTTGTCACATATTTGTTACAAGTGAAAAAGAACATTGTCATAATATGACTACTATCTATTGTCCATAGATTATATTTGGTGTATTATTCCCACAAACCATCCTATTATTAACACCATGTATTAGTATTGTATATTTGTTATAGTTCATGAGAGTGTTCTCATATTTGTACTGTATAGTCCCTCATTAACCACAGGGTTCACTGGTTTTACAGTCCCCTGCCATGTACACTCCATCCAAAATTTACCCTCGGTGACTCTCAGTTTCATCACAGAGATCTGCTGTCATCAGCTCAGTCCATTTCAGAACGTTTTCATTACTTCAAAAGGAAAAATCCCATACCCTCTTTACACCCCCATTATTAACCATTATTGACCTCATTGATACAGTATCTTCTTTGCCATTGCTGTAAAAATATTACAAAATTATTGTTAACTATAGTCTATATGTTACATTAGTTGTATTTTTCTATTTATCCCCATATTCTTCACACATTGTAATAGAGGGACATTCTTGTGTTTGTACCATTAACTACAACATCACCCACCACTGAAATCACTGTTATACATTCCCTAGATTATCATCTAGCTTGCTTTCTTTTTTTTTTTAAAGAGTATTTCTTTTTTTTTTTTTAAGATTTATTTTTATTTATTTCTCTCCCCTTCCCCATCCCCACCCCAGTTGTCTGTTCTATTTGCTGTGTCTTCTTTGTCCGCTTCTGTTGTTGTCAGCGGCATGGGAATCTGTTTCTTTTTGTTGCGTCATCTTTGTGTGTCAGTTCTTCATGTGCGTGGCACCATTCCTGGGCAGGCTGCACTTTCTTTCGCACTGGGCGGCTCTCCTTATGGGGCGCACTCCTTGCACGTGGGGCTCCCCTACACAGGGGACACCCCTGCGTGGCAAGGTACTCCTTGTGTGTATCAGCACTGTGCATGGGCCAGCTCCACACGGGTCAAGGAGGCCCGGGGTTTGAACCGTGGACCTCCCATGTGGTAGACGGGCACCCTAACCACTGGGCCAAGTCCATTTCCCCAGCTTTCTTTCAATTGACATTAACCTCCCTAGACTATCCCATTATACCCACTGTGTGTTACCATCAACTATCCATTTACCCACATTTACAATCCACCTTCTACATACATTCAGCATCAGCTCCCCCGTCTCAACCCACATTCTATCTCCTATTAATCTATACCCTATAGTCTCACGCCATGAGTTCACTCATTGTATTTAGTTCACATTAGTGAGACTGTACAATATTTGACTTATTTCACTCAACATAATGTCCTCAAGGTTCATCCAAGTTATCATATGCATCCCAACTTTACTTCTTCTTACAGTTAAATATTATTCCATCGTATGTATATAACACATTTTGTTTATCCATTCATTAGTTGATGGACACTTGGATTGTTTCCATCTTTTAGCAGTTGTGAATAATGCTGCTATAAACATTGGTGTGCAAATGTCTGTGTCTTTGCTTTCACTTCTTCTGAATATATTCCTAGTAGTGGGATTACAGGATCAAATGGCAGTCCTATATTTAGCTTCCTGAGGAGTTGCCAAATTGTATTCCACAGAGGCTACACTGTTTTACATTCCCAACAGTGAGGGAGTGTTCCGATTTTGCTGCATCCTCTCCAATACTTGAAATTTTGTTTCTTTTTAAAAAATTATTTTTAATTATGGTAAAATATACATATTAACATTTTAGGTGGATAATCTTTGATATTAAGTACATTGAAAATAATGTGTAACTTTCATTGTTATTTCCAGACTATTTCCATCATTCCAAACCAAAAATCATTCTCATTTAGCAGTAATAACTCCCCCTTCCCTGACCCCTTTACCCACCCCTGGTAACCACTATTGTGCTTTCTGTCTCTACGAATTTGCTTATTCTAAACATTTCATACAAGAAAAATATTATATAATATTTTTCCTTTTGTGTCTGGCTTATTTCACTCAACATAATGCCTTCAAGGTTCATCCATATTGTAGCATCACTTCACTTCTTATGGCTGAATAACAGTGTTATACGGATACACCACATTTTGTTTATCCATTCATCTGTTGATGATACTTGGGTTGCTTCCACCTTTTGGCTATCGTGAATAATGCTGTGATGAACATTGATGTACAAATTATCTACTTGAGTCCCTGCTTTCAATTCTTTCATTATATCCCTACAAGTGGAATTACCAGGTCATATGGTAATTCTGTTTAATTTTCTGAGGAACTGCCAAACTATCTTCCACCAATTTACATTTCCTCCAATAATATATGAGGGTTCCTATTTCTCTGAACTCTTGCCAACACCTCTTATTTTCAGTTTAAAAAAAAATTAAATCCATCCTAGGATACGTGAAGTGGTATTTCATGTCATTTTGATTTGCATTTCCCTGATGGCTAATGATGTTGAACATCTTTTCATATGCTTATTGGCCATTTGTATACCTTCTTTGGAGACATGTCTATTCAAATCCTTGGCCCATTTTTTAATTGGATTGTTTGTCTTTTTGTTGTTGAGTTGTAGGAGTTCTTTATATATTCTGGATATTAAATCTTTTTAATGGGAAGCATATGTGGCTCAAGCAATTGGGCTCCCATCTACCATATAGGAGGTCCAGGGTTCAATGCCCAGGGCCTCCTGGTGAAGGCAAGCTGGCCTGTGTGGCAAGATGGCCCATGCGAAGTCCTGGCCTGTGTGGAGTACTGCCCTGCACATGAGTGCTGCCCCACGCAGGAGTGCTGCCCCGCGCAGGAGTGCTGCCCCATGCAAGAATGCTGGCCCATGCGGAGAGTTGGTGCAGCAAGATGACACAACAGGGAAGTGGGTGTGGCTCAACTGTTAGAGCATCCGCCTACCATGTAGGAGGCTCACGGTTCAGTATCCAGGGCCTCCTGGCCCATGGAGTGAGCTGGCCCATGCACAGTGCTGCCATGTGCAAGGAGTGCCATGCCACGCAGGGGTATCCCCTGCATAGGGGTGCCCCACATGCAAGGAGTGCACCCTGCAAAGAGGGCCACCCAGCACGAAAAAAGTACAGCCCACCCAGGAATGGCACCGCACACACAGAGAGCTGATGCAGCAAGATGATGCAACAAAAAGAGACACAGATTTCTGGTGCAAGAATGCAAGTGGACACAGAAGAACACACAGCAAATGGACACAGAGAGCAGACAATGGGGGTGGGAGGGGAAGGGGAGAGAAATAAATTTAAAAAAATAAATCTTAAAAAAAAAGATGACACAACAAAAAGATACACAGGGGAGTTAGAATAAGAGACACAGCAGATCAGGGAGCTGAGATGGTGAAAGAGAATGACCACCTCTCTCCCACTCCAGAAGGTCCCAGGATTGGTTCCCAGAACCACCCAATGAGAATACAAGCAGACACAGAAGAACACACAGCAAATGGACACAGAGAGCAAACAATGAAGGGAGCGGGGAGAAATAAATAAATCTTTTAAAAAAATCTTTTTAATAATGGCCATTCTGTAAGAAATAATACCTCATTGCAGTTTTGATCTGCATTTCCCTAATAGCTAATGACGTTGAGCATCTTTTCACGTGCTTTTGGACCATTTGTATTTCCTCTTTGGTAAAATGTCTGTTAAGGTCTTTTGCCCATTTTTTAATTGGGTTGCTTGTCTTTTTATCATTGAGTTGTATGATCTCTTTATATAACATGGAAATCAAGTTTTGGATATGTGGTTTCTGAAAAATTTCCCCCATTGAGCAGGCTTCCTTTTCACCTTCTTAACAGAGTCATTTGAAGCACAAAAATGTTTAATTTTGAGGTTCCATTTATCTAATTTTTCTTTCATTGCTCATGCTTTGGGTGTAAGGTTTTAAAAGCTCCCACCTACCACAAGATCTTGGAGATGTTTTCTTCTAGGAGTTTTATGGCTCTAGCTTTTATATTTAGGTCTTTGGTCTATTTGAGTTGATTTTTATATAAGGTGTGAGACAGGGGTCCTCTTTCTTTCTTTCAGCTCTGGATAACCAATTCTCCTAGCACCATTTATTCTATGGACGGTTCTGACCCAGCTGGGTGGGCTTGACAGCCTTGTTGAAAATCACTTGACTGTAGATGTGCAATCAATTGAGTTCTTGCTTCTAGTTCTTTTGGGTATATACCTACGAGTGGAATCACTGAGAATTTTTTAAAAAATGTGTATTATGGTAACATATACACAACACAAAATTCCTCATTTTAACCACTTGCATGTGTATAATTTAGCGATCTAGATTATATTCACAATATTGTGCCGTCAGGACCATCTGTTACCAAATGTATGACTTTTGCAATTTAAAAAAAGAAAGGGCGGTGGACTTGGCAGAGTGGTTAGGGCGTCTGTCTACCACATGGGAGGTCCACAGCTCAAACCCCGGGCCTCCTTGACCTGTGTGGAGCTGGCCCATGCGCAGTGCTGATGTGCGCAGGGAGTGCTGTGCCACACGGGGGTGTCCCCCGCGTAGAGGAGTGCGGCTGGGGTTTGTTTAACCCCGACGCTGATGGGGGGGTTTGGAGGGGTCAGCTGGCCGCAAAGGCGTCTGAGGCTGCGGCAGACAGCCTCAGAGGGGCTCTCAAGCGTGGAGGACGCGCGGCGAGGGGAGAAAGAATGCCGCGGAGACCAGGTCTGGTACGCAAGTCCGGTTTATTGCGGAAGGGGACACAGCTTTATAGGGTTAGGGACTGCGTGGAGGGATTTGATAGGTGCGGGTGGGTACTGCTTCCTGATAGGTGATTATAAGCGGTTGCTAGGCAGAGGGCTGGCTGAGAGGTTTGGAATAGGGGAGGGGAAAGGGGGAGTGAGAGCTGGCCGGATGTTGGGCTAGGCGGGAGATAAAAAGGGGGAGGGCAGCGCCGGCCAGCCGTTAGCAGCAAAGGCCTAGTCAGGCGTGGTCACTTTATCTAGGCCCAGTGGGCAGAGGCGGTATCACTTCTTGCCGCACCGTTTGCTACTGTGGCAAGCCAGGCGCCCTTCCTCCCACATTTCCCCCTTTGTTTTTATTAAGCTCCTCCGAAAAGCTTGATTTGAGGAGGGAGGGGGACTGTGCCTGTCTTAGGTCGGGATTGCGCCCAGCCGGGCAATGCCCGTGTCACACAGGTGGCCAGTCTTACCCGTCATGGGGAAGCGCGGCAGCAAAAGGCCGTGTCCCTGCCTTAGGTTGACTGGCGGGCCGATCCCGTTGCCCGTCATTGGCTAACCAGTCCAGCGCCTCGATGGAATGTTGGCGGCCTTAGATAAACAGGGCGGGGGAGGGGAAAGGGTAAGGGTAAAGGGTTAGGATGGGCGGTGAGAAGGGGTAGGGGCAGGGGAGCTGGGGCTCGGGTGCGTTGAGAGGCGGCTGGCCATTTGGGGAGGACGGCAATTAATGGAGACTCTTGGTGCGTCTTCGTCGGTGGTTCGGATTTGCTGGTACCGGACCTGGATGGGCTTACTAAGGACAGAGTTAACTTGATTTTTGACAAGCCGGACAATTCGCCTGATGATCCAGGGTCCTAGGGCTAATAGGAGGACAAGGGTGAGGAGCAGGCCTAGAAAGGGGAGAAAGTAAGAAAGGATTCCATTGGGCAGCCCCCAAGAGAAAGACCATCCGGCTTCACGTTCCTGCTTTCTCTTGTGGAGGCCCTCCCTAACTTGTGCGAGGTTATCTCGAATGAGGCCAGAGTGGTTAGCATAGAAGCAGCATTCTTCTTCTAACGCTGCGCAGAGCCCCCCTCTTTTAGGAGGAGGAGGTCTAGGCCCCTGTGGTTTTGGAGAACGACCTCGGACAGGGAGTTGAGAGATGTTTCAAGGTGGGCCATGGAAGTCTCAAGGCGGGCAATGTCTGCATCGACAGCTTGCCTAAGGGTTGAAAAGGAATTATCTTGGAGGCTGAGAGCTGCAGCTCCAGTGGCTGCGCAGGCAAGACCTAGAAGGGTGGCAATTGTGATGGCGGTGAAGACTTCCTGTTTCTGCTCGTGCTGCGGGGAGCTGAAGTGCTGCCAGGAGTCAAAGAATTGGTTATCAGTATAAAAGAGAACGCGGGGGGCAATGAGTATGAGCACACAGGTGTCGCTGGTGGAGTTAAGGGTTTGAACATTGAGACATGGAGTGAGGCCGGAGGAAGAACATAGCCATTTGGTATTATTAAGGGGAATTAGGAACTTAGCGGCTGCATTAGGGGTGTGAGTTAGGCTGCAGAGGGACTGCATGGAGGGGAGAACCTTGCCGCCGATTCTTATTATACAGAGTCCAGTCTGGGAAACTGATCGGAGGGTGAGTCCTCTTTTTGTTTGGTTCCAATTGCAAGAGGTACCAGTGGAGTCTGGGGAGGCGCGATAGGCGCTGTTGGTAGCTATGGCTTCATAGAAGGGAGCCGCAGCGGAGAAGCAGAGCCAGCAACGTTGTGTAAGGTTGGGCTGGGATAAGTTTAAGGAGATAAATGATGCGTTGAGGAGGGCTACAAGAGGGTTGGGGGGTGGCAGGGTTTGGCGGTGGGGAGGATACCTAGTGATGGAAGGATTTAAGGTGGTAGTGGGAGGAGAAGGAGAAACAGAGGGAGGAGGGGGAGGCCGTGTGTGGGGAGGATTGAGAACTTGATTTGGGCCCACGGCGGCGGATTGTGTGCGGATTGAATTTTTCTTTATAATGAAAAAGGCACCGTAATCATAGTTGCTTATGTAAAGTCGGGCTCCCCAGGTGCGGCCCTGTAGCCAGCCTGCATTTTTAGGGTTTTTGACAGTGAGCGTAATGCTGCTCCAGTAGGGCTTAATGCTGCTCCTGTGACTTTTATCCTTAAAAGAAAGGGAGAGGTAGGGGTCCCTATTGGGAGCTCCCGACCACCCATGGGCCATGGTTTCGCACCCCCAGGAGGGGCAGTAATAGTGCGCTGGGTCATAGCAGCCTCTGGCTGTGGAAGGGCAGATATAGAAGCCTGAGACTTCATGATTATAAGGGCCGTTAAGGCCTGTAAGTGAGCTGTACCAACACCGGTGAGTATTGTGTGTAATGTCTTGAAGGGAACCACCACTGGCGAAAGGAAGGTTGGCGAGATTACATATGTGCACTGTGAAGGAGGGAGCACCCGCAGTAATGTTATTAGCGAGGAGCTTTTCCTGCTGCCAAAGAGAGAGTGTCCAGTTAAAGGGCCGATGGCTTATACTAGCCTGGTCCGTAGTGGAGGGGAGCAGAGCCAACGTGAAAAGCAGAAGAGAGCGTAGATTTTTAGGTTTTTTGTTTGAAGCTAAGGCGTGGACAGCAAGCTGTACTAGCTGTCCAAGGAGGAGGGTGTCATGAGCTAGGTCTGCGGCCATATTTAGCCTCTCCATCTAATGGGCGAGTGCTCTCATCATCCGTCGTTGGAACCTGCTGCTGGCCGGTGGCGGGTTTGACGTTTTTTTTTCGGGGATCCAGAGCGGCTGGGAGGCATTTTCTGGAAAGACACAAGCAAACCCTCTGCCTTGGGTGAGAAGGGGACTGGGTCCCTGCCAATTGTTTGTTTCTGGGTCCTTCCAAAACACCATCGGGGCAACTGTTGGTGC
Organism: Dasypus novemcinctus; assembly: GCF_030445035.2. NCBI lineage: Eukaryota > Metazoa > Chordata > Mammalia > Cingulata > Dasypodidae > Dasypus > Dasypus novemcinctus. The sequence continues at coordinate 15,729,378 of NC_080690.1, forward strand.
GTAGGAGGGGCCCCAGTGCTTATGGAGGGGGGAAAGACCATTTTTATAAAAGGAGAGGAGGTTGATGTGAATGAGGCAGGCAGTGATAATGTCGCCTGGTTGACTATGTGGGCGTAGATCCTTCTCTTATTGAATTTGCACTTTGAGCTGGCGGTGGATGCATTCTACTATAGCCTGCCCCTGGGGGTTGTATGGAATGCCGAAGTGGTGAGTAATGTTGTAGAGCTGGAGAAATGCAGCGAATGAGGAGCTGCGATACCTAGGCCTATTATTGGTTTTAACATCCCAAGGAACCCCCATGAATAAGATGGCTTGCCGCAATGCTTTAATGCAATGCTTGGCTGTTTCCCCCGGTAAGGGGACAGCGTAGCAAAGGTGAGAAAAGGTGTCGACTGTGACATGGACATACTTGAGGCGCCCAAATGACCGCACATGGGTGACGTCTATTTGCCATTGGGAGTTTGGCTTGAGGCCGCGGGGGTTGACCCCTTGTGGCTGCAACGGTCCAAGCGGCAAGAAGGGGGCGCATGTTTTACAGGCGCGCACCAAATGCTTGCACGTTTCCTTGGGGAGGCCCGGCAAAAGACGTTGAAGTGAGGCTGCTGAAAAGTGGAACTTAGAATGGAGAAGTTTGGCTTGATTGACCAAGTCTCCGACAGTGGCTATTGTATGGGTGGAGACGGTTTGGTCGGCAGCAGAATTACCCATGGCTAGAGGCCCGGGCAGCTCTGAATGGCTGCGAATATGAGAAATGTACTATGGCTGTGTGCGGAGCTTGAGCTCTCACTGCAAGGCACGGAGTGCTTGATCAATGGGCGTGTCACGTGGAAAGAAAACAGCATGGGCAATAACTGAACAAACTTGCAGGGCGTACTGACTATCAGTGAAGATGTTGACGGGCTCATTGCCGTGGTGTTGGAAGGCAGTGAGGATGGCTAGTAGCTCGCCCACCTGAACCGATCCGGGATGGGTTTGGCAGTAAACGGTTGGCAAGTCACGGCTGGGAGAGTAGGCAATATAAGTAAACTTGGTCTTAGAGGCGTCCGTGAAGACAGTAGTGGAGTTGGAGAGAGGCTTGGAGCCAGGGAAAGGGTGGTATAGTGGGGAGAGGGGGAGCCTTGTGAGGCCCTGGAGCAACTTGTGTGTGGGGGGGGTAATGGCAGTCAAAGGTCCCGTGGAAGATTTCTAGAAGAATTTGAGCATGGGGGTTTTCGGAGAAAAGGGCAGTGGTGTGCTTATCAGTAAGGCATACATATTCAGAATCAGAGACAATATTCAAGGACTCTTAAAACATTTGTAAAACTTTAATGGTGGCTCAAAGCTCTGTGCATTGAGCAGATGAATAAGGAGTTGGCTAAACCTGTTCTTTTTGGAAAGTAACACATGCTGTTTTTTTTTTTTTATGCTGCTTTTTCATTACTATTACTATTAGTAAATACTGTACAGGATGGTTGGGCTATGCACATAGCCTTGAAAAGCACTGCAAAAGTTTATTGTTGGGTTCTTACAGATAAAGGAATGCAGTTGGCTTGATTTGTGTAAGACACTAAAGAGAGTCTCAGCAAGTTTTAAAACAAAGTGATAGCAATACAGCTGGACTTCAACTTTTTGCAACAAACTAGCAGTATTTGGGATTGCTGCATACTAGTGTTGTTACTTTAATCTAGATAAAGCTTTCCTTCTTGGAACACCGAGGAAACGATAAGCACAAGAAACATAAGACAGACTCTCTTTGTATACTGACTGAGGATAAGAACTTCTACTAAAACAGATTAATGGTGAGAGGCCTTGAGAAAGAACAAAAATTTTCAACTTTGCATCAGCATACTACCCGACACCAAAGCTTGTAAAATTTTATAGATAGACCCATTACATTTTATTTAACTTTAACTGTAAAAATTCTTTGTCCATTAATCTTCTGCAGTTTTAGCATTCACTCAGGTTTCGTCCTATACTCTACTTTTTCCAATAGTCAATCATTTTATTTCAGGACAAAATTATTTTCTGTTTCCTTAATAATAAAAACACATTCCATATAGCCTACATCAAAGTTATCAAGCAAACCTCTTATAACAATACTGTGAACATTAAACAAGCTTGTTAAAATAATGAACTTTTCTTTAAATACTTAGTAGCATGCAATATTAGAAACAGTTTTCTAGAAGCAAGTTGGCAGGGGAGGCTGGTTGCTGCCAATCTTTCCTGTTATAAAATTACCTTTTATTATTATCATCATCAATTCAGTTTTATATATATTTAAGAATGACCTTTTGGAATTAGCCATTTAATACTTTAATGTAAACAATGCTTTATTAAACCTTTTATTTATAACCATATAGACTATTGAAGACAAATTTTATGTTTATAGAACACATTCCCTTACTTAAAGTTATCACAATACCTTTTACAGCTTGCCATTTGCAAATTAAGTTTCAAGAGTTCATGAAAAATTAGCTATTTTACTTTAGGACATAATACGCCTTTTTGCAAAACTTATTACATTTCAGTTAGCATTTTCACAAACTTTTAACCTTTTTTAATATTCATTTAAGCTTTACATTCTTTATATTATCCTGTGAAGAAAAATAAGTTATTCATTTTAATCTGGGCAAGAACGACCTTTTATGAAGATGTACAGTTAATCTTGTCAATTAAGACTTACGATTTCTATTATTGTAGATATTTTATTAACATTTAAGCTCATGTATTGATATAATAAACTTAAGTGTTAATATAAGTGCTTATTTAATTTTTGGCCATTTGGATAGAGCTCTTTTAAAGATTTCTAGTAATTTATATTTACCATCCGGAGGTATCACAATATACATTGACATTGAAAGAACAGACAAACACAGAACAATCACAACACAGTAACAGAAACATACAGTTTACAATTAATTCATAATTCTTAGTTTCTTAGTATAGCTGCTTTTAAGTTCTCTGTTATATAGCACATTTTAGATTGTACCTTTCAAGATTTTCTCTGGAATCCATGCTGCCTGCAACACGAAAGCCTGTGCTTGGAAACATTCCTATCAGTTATCAGCAATCAGCTAAAATAACTTGAGCAGCAGTTAGGCAGACAATTAGCACACATTTTTGGATAATTACGGTAAGACTATAGTGAGACTTGAAGTTCAGGAGTAAACTATTGATTTAAAACTGAAAATTTCTTTTTAAACCTTGATAAAATTTTTGTACTCATTTTATTATCTTGGTTAAATAAGCCCAATCAGAATTAGCATGGAAATAAAACAAAACACAAATGTTGCCACGTTTTTCTCTCATACCAGTGGATTAATTATATCAGCCTTCACTAGCCCAGAGATACATTGTCATGTAGATAGTAGGGAGCCCAAAGAGTTGTGAAAGGGGGTGGGCGTTTGCTGGAACAGAGTTGATTGCCTTATAAGCTTGTGTGGATTTTCGGGCTTGTGGCTGGCCTTGTTGATAGGCGGGGCCAATTTCAGATAGGTATCAGGGCCCGAGAGATTGGCAGTGGAAAGCTAGGGGTTGAAGGGGACCAGTAGATCCCAGTAAGCCTGGAGTTGCCTGCCCGAAACTTCACATTGGTGGCAGGCTAGTAGGCCAGCAAGCACTCTGACTTGCGGCGCTTGGCGGGAAGATAGACGCCCGCCCATTTTTCTGCCGGGGGCCGATAACGGGGGTCCTTACCTTGAGAGCGCGGCGAAGGGGTGGGAGCGAGGTCCCACGGGGGTGAGGCAGCGGTCACGTCGGACCGGCCCCGGTCCCTGTTCAGGCGCTAGTTGCGGCTGGGGCGGCTTGCACCCCGACGCTGACGGGGGGGTTTGGAGGGGTCAGCTGGCCGCAAAGGCGTCTGAGGCTGCGGCAGACAGCCTCAGAGGGGCTCTCAGGCGTGGAGGACGCGCGGCGAGGGGAGAAAGAATGCCGCGGAGACCAGGTCTGGTACGCAAGTCCGGTTTATTGCGGAAGGGGACACAGCTTTATAGGGTTAGGGACTGCGTGGAGGGATTTGATAGGTGCGGGCGGGTACTGCTTCCTGATAGGTGATTGTAAGTGGTTGCTAGGCAGAGGGCTGGCTGAGAGGTTTGGAATAGGGGAGGGGAAAGGGGGAGTGAGAGCTGGCCGGATGTTGGGCTAGGCGGGAGATAAAAAGGGGGAGGGCAGCGCCGGCCAGCCGTTAGCAGCAAAGGCCTAGTCAGGCGTGGTCACTTTATCTAGGCCCAGTGGGCAGAGGCGGTATCACTTCTTGCCGCACCGTTTGCTACTGTGGCAAGCCGGGCGCCCTTCCTCCCACAGAGGAGCTCCACGTGCAAGGAGTGCGCCCCGTAAGGAGAGCCGCCCAGCGTGAAAGAAAGTTCAGCCTGCCCAAGGAATGGTGCCGCACACATGGAGAGCTGACACAACAAAAAGAAACACAGATTCCCATGCCTCTGACAACAGAAGCAGACAAAGACAACACAGCAAATAGATACAGAACACAGACAACCAGGGTGGGGGGAAGGGGAGAGAAATAAATAAAATAAATCTTTTTTAAAAATGTTATTAAGTGACAAAGGGAGAACTGAACCCAGATCTCTCTGAATGCAGAAAACATATGCTCTTTCTACTTCATCAAACTTTCTCCCTGGAGAGAAACCAAGCTGTCAGGAATAGTCTGTATTCTGAGGAGAAGAAACAGTTGTTAGATGAAAGGTGTTAATTCTGTCTAATGAGCACAGTTCAGCCACTTTCATGGGGAGGAAGGTGCATCATCTTGCATTTTGCCCTTAGTTTTCACCCAGGCAAACATTCTCTAAAAAAGCGGTGATCTTCTGGAAAGGTAATAAGGGGGAGCATTGGTTCCTAATTTACACTCAGCGAGGGATAATTTGATTTTTTTTAATGTAATTTCAGGATTTTACTCTTCCCCCTCACTTAGCAAGGAATGATTTTTTGCTTAACCCTGTCAAATATGTTACAAAAAGCAGTTCCTTGCCTGCAGCTGTCCATGTGATGGGTAAAACACTTAATTGCTTCCTTCCCTTCTGCTGGCACGCAGCCAGCATGCCAGCCGGTGTGTGTCCTATCCCTGCCCCCACCCCGCTCCAGGCCATACATTGAGGGTTTCTCTCCGAAGAGCCCTCTGTGTCCTAGATCACATCGCTGTTCCCCCAGCCATCGTAGGCCTCCCTGGATCAGTAGTCCTTATCCCTGCTGGACTGAGGTGGGGCCTTGGGACTTGTTTGGCATCAAGGAAATGTGACCCTCTTGCCAGAGCTGTAAGAGCCAGTGTGAGATTCCCCAGATTCTCTCTTCCCTGCCTTTGAGATGGTGGATCCACATGTCACGATGGCACTGCTGTTGGCCTGGGTGACTGAATGAAGATGATCAGAGCCCCGGGATGCACACGTAGCTTGAGAAATAAACTTTGCTGTTTTAAGGCATGGGGTTTTGTTACTGCCACATAACCTAGCTTTATCCTAACACCCTTCCCCATGAGCTGGCCCTTGTCCAGCCACCCTAGTGCCAATCCTGAGAGGTGATATCCCCCACCATGCATACAACACTTCCAAGCAATTTATTCACCCTGTTCTGCTAATTCTGGAGAAAAGAACACAATCCTCAATTGCCAGATCACTCAGAAAAGCCTGTGTGACAGTTTGAAGCTTTTTGAGAATCCCAGAAAACATCGTGAAGCTAATCCACTCCTGTGGGTGTGGGACCCTTTAATTGGAATGGATTCAGTTGAGGGGCCTTTTAGTGAACTATTTCAGTGAGACATGACCCAGAGTGGGTCTTGGTCCTTTTCCCAGAGTCTGTTATAATCAGAGGCCTGAAAGCAGAGACACATAAGAACATGCTGCAGTGATGGAGAGAAGGAGCCCTGGAGCTCAGAGAGGAACTCAGGAGAGCGGAAGCCACAGACAGAGCAGCCAGAAGATGAAGCAATGAGACCCAGAAGGGAAGCAGATGCCTCCATGTGCCTTGCCACGTGGAAGGAGTCCAGGATCACCAGCAGCCAAACTTTTTGAGTCAGCACCTCTAACAATGCCTTTTGGACATTTTCACAGCCTTGGAACTGCAAACTTTTAACCTAATAAATTCCCATTATAAAAGCCAACCCATTCCTGGTATATTGCTCCCAGCAGCTTTTAGCAAACTAAAACAGCCTCCATCATGACAGACAGAGGTTAAATAAGCAACCAGAAAAAAAAAGAATCTGTGGAAACAGATATACATCAAGCAATAAAAAGGCTTCTGCTAAGTAGAGGATTAAACATTATACATATCTAACTTTCCTTCCTGAGACTTCACTCAATTTATAGGTAAGGAATTAAAGGGATATCAACTCACATGGATGAATAGAATGACAGCCACTACATGAACAGATGAGGGAATTCAACAAATTCTTTGGCGCAGACAAAAAAATGGATGAAAAAAAGTCCCTTTTGTTTAGCAATAAGGGAAACTTGAAAGCGTGAAAAAATATCCCAATACAAAACCAACTCCAAGGCTGGGACATAAAATGCTGTTGAAACTACCAAGGCAGTGAGGAGTTTTAGGGCTAAGCTCTGAGATCCCTGGGAAGGAAGGGAGGAGGCCAGTGCACAGAGATGAACCCAGCATTGGGGCCACTTTTCCCATCTGGAGGCATTGCTACTTGGAAAGTATGCCTGATAAGCTGAGAAGCCAAACAGGAAGTTCAGCATACTTGACTCCCAGCACTGGGGGGAGAAAAACTGGGGACTGGGGACAGCTAAGGAAGAAGGGCCTACTAAGTGCCTGCCAGGCATTGGTTGGGACCCAGAAGAACTACACCATAGGAATAAGAGTGAACCAGAGAGTTCTCACCTCAAAACTTGAGGGATTAAGGTGCTCGTGGATTTCTAGTGCTCCAAATAAATTCCAGATGAATCACAGACCTAAATTAAAAAATTAAAACCATAGCTCACTTGCTCACTCTCAGAGCAGGCAGAGGCAGCTTGGGTAGTGATGGCCAAGATCAAGACCGGGACCTTTGCGGCAAGAAGGCGGAAGAACCACTGAAACAGCCGGATGACCTCCAGGTGGACCTGTGCCAGCTGCACGTCACCAAAGTGACAGGCGGCGTGGTGTCTGAGCACCTGAGGATTTGAGGTGTCCGCAAATCCACTGCCTGTGTTCTCACCATCATTAACCACACTCAGAAAGAGAACCTCAAGACATTCTACAAAGACAAGAAGTTCAAGTCCCTGGATCTGCGGCCCAAGAAAACACATGCCAGGTGCCACAGCTCTACAAGCACAAGGAGAACCTGAAGACCAATCCAGAAGAGGGGCCGTGCCCGCTGCAGGAAGTATGCCATCCAGGCCTGAGCATCACGGCAAATATGAAACTAAGCTGGCAAAAGAAAATAAATAAGCAAACAACCAATCGGGGGAAGTGCAACCACGGACAAAGTAAACAATATTGTAGTAACAGAGGAACATGTAACACTGTTATAAAGACAGTGGCTACCAGAGGTTCTGGGAGGAGAGGGAGGGGATACTACGTGAAACATATGGCATTTTTCGGGTACTGGCATTAAGTGTAAACCACAGTGTAAACTATAGACTTTGGTTAGTTCCAATGCTTCAATATTTCATCAGTTATAATAAATGTACCAAACAATTCATCAGTTATAATAAATGTACCAAACAATTGTAAGATGTTATTAATAGGGGAAGATGTGTGTGTAGGGGGTATACAAAGGAATCCCTTATACTGGTTTTTTTTTTCTCATTAAACTTTGTTTTAATGGGTCTCAAAATTCTGTGACAGATTTTTGGTCAAGTTGTTTCCATTTAAAAAGTACTGATTTTAAAAACTAATAACTTGGGAAACGGACTTTGGCCCAGTGGTTAGGGCGTCCGTCTACCATATGGGAGGTCCGCGGTTCAAACCCCGGGCCTCCTTGACCCGTGTGGAGCTGGCCATGCGCAGTGCTGATGCGCGCAAGGAGTGCCGTGCCACGCAAGGGTGTCCCCCGCGTGGGGGAGCCCCACGCGCAAGGAGTGCGCCCGTGAGGAAAGCCGCCCAGCGTGAAAAGAAAGTGCAGCCTGCCCAGGAATGGCGCCGCCCACACTTCCCGTGCGGCTGACGACAACAGAAGCGGACAAAGAAACAAGACGCAGCAAATAGACACCAAGAACAGACAACCAGGGGAGGGGGGGAAATTAAATAAATAAATAAATCTTTAAAAAAAACAAAAACAAAAAACAAAAAAAAAAACTAATAACTTAAAACTGCCACACAAAAACAAATGGTCCACAAAACATTCCTTTCCTTCTGAAGGTTTTACGGTGCATTGTTATCATTAACCAGTCTTTTACTATTAAACTTAAATGGCCAATTAAGACAAACAGTTCTGAGACTTCTTCCACCACTGATTAAGACTGGGGTGGCAGGTGTTGGGGATAACATTCATAAAAATATGGAATGCTTCACGAATTTGCGTGTCATCCTTGCGCAGGGGCCATGCTAATCTTCTCTGTATCGTTCCAATTTTAGTATATGTGCTGCCGAAGCGAGCACACTTATACTTTCAATGTAAATTTTCTGTAATCTAAAACATCTTTAAAAATAAAGTTTATTATTAAAAAGATGAAATAAACAAATAAACAAATTTAAAAGAAAAAAACTTTGGTAAATTATTTTATAACCTGGGAAAAACTTTTCTATTACTCAAAATCCAGAAGGAAAAAAAATCCAGAAGCATTAAAAATGATAGATTACACATTTTTAATTGCATAGAAAAGCACACTATAAATAAAGGCAAGAAACATAAGATAACTGGAAGAAAATACTTGCAATTATATTACAGACAGAAAACTAATCTCCCTAATTTAAACCAAAAAGCCAAGAGCATAAAGGGCAAAATATATGTGCAGACACCTCATAGAAATAGAAAAGCAAAATCCTTTAAATATATGGAAATATGTTAAACCTTATTTACAATCAGAGATAAGCACATTAAAACTACAACAGAATATCATTTCTCTCCTATCAAATAAATCTACACAGATGGTGGAGAACAAAATAGTGCAATTATCTATGAGAGGGATTTTGGCAGTTTCTAACAAAACTGCATATACATTTACTCCTTCACCTAGAAATCCCACTTGCGCCCATTATCATTAAGCCACGTCTCTTAGCTCCAGACACACCCTACCAGACTCAGTTCTGTGATGCAAACTGGGACTCTGCAAACCACTTTTCTGCTCTGCAAACCGGCTCCATGCCAAACTCTGCCAGCAAGGGGCGCGAGTGGAAGCCTGCAAGGCAGGAGAAAGGGACATGCTTCTGTTTGCTCTCTCTTCCTATTTTGCTTCTAGTTTCCCCAGGCAGTGCTTCTTCACTCTAAAAGTGGAGATTTATTCCACTTTGTAGTTGTTTAACATTCGCAGAACAAGTTTCACTGTCCCACTTCAGAGATACCAGCACCGGCCAGCTGGTGCCCCCTTCCCCAGGGGTCAGGGTCCTAGGACCATGGGGCCCCCTTTCTTAGCTTTTAAGTTTTACAGATTCCAGGTCTTGTTCCCCCAAGTCAAGGGCGGGCAGCTGCTCTCTGTAATCGCTACCTCATGGGACATCAAGTGTTCTCTTTAAAGCTAAGCCTTTTCCATTCCTCAGGACCTAGTTTACCATTCTTTACAGTACATTCTCTCTGTTGAAATACCTGGCTTGGCTTCTGTCTCCTGACTGGCCTCTGACTGGACCCTGACTGCTACGGCACGTTGGGAAGCTACCCTGAAGAATGAGTTCTCCCCGAACAAAACAGTGTATTCACCGTGGCATTATTTGTAATAGTAAATGATTGGAAAGAACCCAAACGTCCATCATTAGGAGACAGGGACTAAATTATGGTACATCCTCTCAATGTGCAACCTTAAAAAATTATCAGGGCACCCCCTCCCGCCCCACACACACTTTTCTTCTTTCTCCTCTCAAAACCCAGCACAAGCCTGCACTTAACTCACGCTCAACATCTCTAACATTCAGGTGTAATTTACATAAATGCACAGGTCAGTCTGGGAAAATGCAGACACCCAAGCCTTTTCAAAATATGGAATATTTCTATTATCCCAAAAGGTTCCCTCATGCTCCTTCCCAATCAGTCCTGTCCCCCACCCCACCCCCAACACACACACAAACACAACTACTGCTCTGGATTCTATCAACATGAATTAGTTTTACCTTGTCTAGGATTTCATCTAAATGGAATCATTTAGGAGGAATTAATTAAAAGAAAGAGTCGAGAAAACTTGAACCAATGAGAAAAGAAGCTCTTCTATTCACCTAAGCTAGACCTAAGTCTCCAGGAAAGCATCCATAACACTGAATTCTAAGACCTACCATTTCTCACAACTTATTAATGATGTTCCATTACAAAAGGATTCTGAAGTCAAACTAACCAGTACAGATACAGAACAGAAACAGGAATAGGAAGAACAGAACAAGAAACTATTTATTCGACATTTTGTGCTGGCTTTGTTCTAGAAGCTGGGGATTCAGTGATGACAAAACAAAATCCACGCCTCCAATGAAGCTTACTCTGTTGTGGAATACAGGAAATGAATACTAGTTATGCCTCAAGTAATTATTCATTCATCAAACATTAAAGAAATGAATGAATTCCCCCTTTGTGCCAAATGGATACAAAGAGAAAGAAGACAAAACCCCTGTTATGGGGAAGCCGACAAGATAGTGGAGGAAGCAGACAAGAAAAAAATGACAAAATAGCATTTCCACTCAGGCAGGCTTGCTCCAGCCACTTTCTTCCCCTGCTCAGTAAATGGCCACTCCATTCTACCACCTTCCCAGACTAAATATCTTAGAGTCTTTGAACATCCTTTTTTTTTCGTAACTCATATCCAAACCATCAGCAAATTCCTTTCCCTTCCATCCAAATAAATATAATTTTAAAATTAAAAAAAAAAAAAGATTAAAAAAAAAAAAGTCCAACCACTCCTCACTATAGCCCCTGCTGCCAACCTGGCCAAGCCACCATGCCTTATGTCAGAGCCTCCTGACTGCCTTCCAAGCTTTCTCCCCAGGCATCTGTTCTCACTAGCGCATCCAGAGTAGGTCAAAGGACTTTATTCCTCTGTTCAAAATCTGCCTTTATTCTGCCTCAAGGCATTTGTTAAAGACCTGCCATGTTTTATTATATTCATTTGTTTATTTGTGTATTGTCTCTCTCTCAAATGTAAATTTTTAAGATAAAAAAAAAAAAAAGAATCAGGAAAGACCTCCATATACTACCATGATTATGATTTCCAGTGTGTTAAGGTCCAAAATTATATACATGAAACACATCGGAAATGCATTAAAATGCTTACCTAGAAGAGGAAGGGGAATGAGGTGAAAGGAACAAAGATGGATGTTGAAACTTCTATGAACATTAAAAATACCTAAATAAATATTTGAGCCATGCAAATATTTAAATATTAAAAAATTACATCAGAAGGGGAAAAAAATACGAACCCTGACATTGGTTTCAAAATCCATTTATAAGAAAAAATTTCAATATCCATTTATAATAAAAACTCTTATTCTGAGAATAGATGGGTAAATTTTTAATGTAATAAAAGATGTTAGATGAAATATACATCAAACATTCTAACTAATGTAAAATGTTGAGAGCTTTCTGTTGAGACTGAGAACAAGAAAAGTATGCATACCATCATCTTTTCAATTTAACAATGTACTGGAGGTCCTAACCCATACAGTGCAGTTTAAACAAAAAGACTGCAAAGAAGAAATAAAACCACATTTATTCATGGTTGATATTATGTCCACAGAAAATCCAAAGAACTCTAAAGGTAAATAATTGTAATTATAAAGTGACTTTGGAAGTTTTTTGATTCTTCTCTGTTGACAAAGATTCTATATTCTAGCAACAAACAATTAGAAATTAACTTGTCAAATGTATTTTAAAATTCAGTTTACAAAGCATTAAGAAAATATGAAATATAGAGGAATAAGCAGAAAATTATAAAATATTATATATAGAAATTAAGGAAGATCTAAATATATGGGAGGTATACTGTGCTCATGGATTGGAAGATTTGATATTGGTAACGTCAATTCTCTAGATTGATCTATAGATTTCATGTAATCCCAATAAAAATTCTATCATTTTTTGTACATTGTGTGGAAATTGATAGGCTTATTCTATTTTTTTTAATTATTTATTTTTAAAGATTTATTTTTTATATATTTCTCTCCCCTTCCCTGCACCCCACCCCCCGCCCCAGTTGTCTGCTTTCTGTGTCCGTTTGCCGTGTGTTCCTCTGCATCTGCTTGGATTCTTGTCAGCAGCACTGGGAATCTGTGTCCCTTTTTGTTGCGTCATCTTGCTGCGTCAGCTCTCCGTGTGTGCGGCCCCACTTTTGGGCAGGCTGTGCTTTTTTCGCACTGGGCAGCTCTCCTTAAGGGGCGCACTCCTTGCACGTGGGGCTCCCCTATGCGGGGGACACCCCTGCGTGGCATGGCACTCCTTGCGCACATCAGCACTGCATGTGGGCCAGCTCATCACACGGGTCAGGAGGCCTGGGGTTTGAACCTTGAACCTCCCATGTGGTAGGCGGACACCCTATCCGTTGGGCCAAATGCACTTCCCCGACAGGCTTAGTCTAAAATTTTATTTAGAAGAAGATCAAGGTGGAACAATAATTATTAAGCCAGAGTAAATAATTCCCTATAATACCAGGGGATACACAAGGATACAGTCCATCCCCCCACCACCACTGTTGGAACAAAATAGTGAACCTAGAAACAGACCCAAACATACGTATGGACAGCTGAATCAAGGCAAAAATGTCTTTGCAAATCAGTGGGTAAAGGATAGTCTTTTATATAAATGGTGCTAGGACAATTTGATGTTCATATGAAAAATAAAAAAAAAACAAAAACAAAACAGAACAGAACTTGACCCATACCTAATAACACATGCAAAAATCAACTCCAGATAGATAACGGACCTAAACATTAAAGACAAATAAAAGCTTTTAGAAAATAGTATAGGAGCTATAGGAGACGAGCTTCATAATTTCTTAAACAGGTCACAAAAAACACAAACTATAAAATAAACAATTGATAAATTGGGCTACATTAAAATTAAGAATTTCTGTTCATCAAAAGACACTATTAAGACAGTGAGAAGACAAGGCACAGAGTGGAAAAAAATATTTGCAACACATATGACTGACAAAAGACTCTTACACATAATATATATTTTAAAGCATTTATAAATCATCAAGAAAAAGAGAAGCAACCTAGTAGAAAAATAGGCGAAAGACCTGAATAGGCACTTCATGAAAAATGATACCCAAATGATCAAAAAAACATATAGGTGCTTAATTGTCTTTGTAATCAGTGCAAATTAAAACGAAAATGATTTATCATCACATACTCATCACAATGACTAAGATTTAAAAGATTTATACCATCACATGTTGGCAAGGATGTGAAGCAACTGGAATTTCTGGGAGACTGTTAATTGGTAGAACCACTTTGGAAAGGAACTTGAAGATTCATATGCCCTGTGAACTAACAATTGCCCTGTCTTATTGTTAGAGAAATGGTGCTCACTGGGACATGGAGACTGATGATTGGACGTAGAAAGTTTACTGGGAAGCTCTCCCAATGGAGTGGGCCTGAAGAGAGAATTCAGCCCACTCCTGGAGGGTGGTGGATAGGATGTTACACAGTATACCAGTAGGTGAGTACAGCCTGGGGCCAAATGGCTAGGGAGAAGAGGCCTAGGAGGTCTTGGAATGCAGGAGGGATCGGTGGTTCCTGCGCCCAGAGTGGGTGAAGGCCCTTATCTGCTCCACATTGTTTGTTCTTGGGAGGGGATGGGCTCCCTCCTAACCTATAGGCTGATTGCTCAGCCAGTCGGAATGGAGTCACAGCCTGATGACTATTTAATCATTGCAAACCTTGTAAGTGGGAACCTCTAACACACACACACATGTATATATATAATATTGTGATGGTTGGGCTATTGTGTCAGCTCAGCCAGGTAATTGTGCCCAGTTGTTTGGTCAAGCAAGCACCGGGCTAACTATAATACAAGGCATTTATGGACTTTAGTCACCACTGACTTTGCAGTGGTAAATCATAGATGGCAATCCCCCTGATTGATGTAATGGTAATAAGCTATCAGCAATGAGTGATGCTTTATCCAATCAGTTGAATGCCTTAAAAGAGGAAGTGATTCCAGCATTGAGGGAGAATTTCCCAGCTCCTCTTTGAACAGCCAACAACTCCCAGAACTCGTGAAGAACCTTCACTGGACTTTCATTGGAGCCCCTGGTTACAGCCTGCTTGTGGAACCCGGACTTGTGCATCCCCATGGCTGCATGAGAGACTCTTATAGAATCGCATACTATTGACAGATATCTCTTGTTGATTCTGTTTCTCTAGAGAACCCTGACTAATACAAATATATTACATATACTGTTGCCTTTCTACCCAACAGAAAAGGTATCTATATGTACCAGAAGATGTCAACAAGAATGTTCACAGCAGGAATATTCATAATAGCACCAAACCAGAAACAATCCAAATATCCAGCTATATCCCGAGGGACATAGAAACATATCTCATACAACAATGAAAATGAATAAAATTGCAGCTACACACAATGTGGATCTCACAAATTTAACATTGAATGAAAAAAGGGACACACACACACATACTACATGATTCCACTTACATAAAATTGCAAAGAGGAAACACTAAGCCATAGTGTTTAGAGATGAATATGTAAACATATCCCTATCATCTCTGATTCCATGATAAAGGTACACAGGAAAGCAAGGAGGCAATGCCCTCAGGCTGTCAGGATAATGGTCCCCTTTAGGGAGAGGAAGGGGGTTGTGCTGGGCCAGACGGGTAGAAGCAGGTGTGGCTTCTGGGCTGCTTGGACAACCTGGGTAGGGGTGGCATGGGTGTTGATCTTCAAATAATTCATTAAGCTGTAATTTTTTTTCATGTATTTTTATGCTCTTTTCTTTATATACACTGTAGCTTACAATAAAAAATATTTTTAAAAATTACTTTTTAGGGAAAAGTGGATGGGGCTCAAGCAATTGAGCTCCTGCCTACCACATGGGAGGTCCCAGGTTCAGTTCCTGGTGCCTCTTGGAGAAGATGAGCAAGACAGCAGATTGGCACAGTGACCTGATGCAACAAGGAGATACAAAAAGGAAACACAATGAGAGGAACAACAAAGCAATTGAGCGCCACTGTCCCACATGGGAGGCCCCAGGTTTGGTTACCAGTGCCTCCTAAAGAGAAGACAAGCAGATGCAGAGAGCACACAGCGAATGGACACAGAGAGCAGAATGCGAGCACAAAAAATGAGGTGGAAGGAATAAATGAATAAAATAAATCTTTAAAAAATTAGTTTTTAAAAAATGCATTAGTGTCAGGGATACCAATGTCTATGAGGAACTCTGTGGTGGCTGTCCTCTCTAAGTCAGAGATCAGAGTGGGGGATGCTGCATTCCAGTTGGTTCCTTGATCTCACTGAGAATAATGAGATCTCAGCTTGATAAAGTCCAGAAAAAAGTGCCTAACTGCCCAAGATAAGGCAGGCACATTTACCCTAAGTCAAGGTATGGTAATTAGAATTTTGCCCTACAAGAATTTGGGGCAATAGCTAATTGATTATAGGGGTCCCCAGAAATGAAATAGTCGGTGGGCAGCCTACTAAGGTACTGCTGGATGTCTACAGGAGGAAATATTCTAGGTGTGCTGAGAAGAAACCTAATGAACTGCATGCAGTGATGGGGATTCACAGCATCTCACCCAGGTCCTGGGCCTAAATCAGTTCATGGAGCCCCTTCTTCGAAGGGACACCAGGTTCTTTGAGGAGCGATCCTCTGCCAGGTGTACATGTGAATCATCCCCAAACCTTTTTCAGAGGGATTTGTGCCTATTTACTGGAGTGAGGACCACTGGGGAAAGGGAAATATCCAGACTTCCAGGGACTATTAGATTCTGGCTCTAAGACCTGAATCCCTGTGTGGCCCACCAATCAGAGTAAGAGCTTACACGGGACAAATGATAGATGGAGTCTTGGTCCAAGCCCACTTAACAGCGGGTTCAGTGAGACCACAGACCCATCTTAAGATAAATTCCTCAATCCCAGGAGGGTGTCCATGGAGGGAGGGTTATAATGGGAAGGCCAAATGGAAGCCCTTGGAACTGCCCTTCACCTCATCCCCAAGATAGTTATGTCAGAAGTCAATATCAGGGAAGCGGACATGGCTCAACTGATAGAGCACCTGCCTATCATATGGAGGGTCCAGGGTTTGATCCCCAGGGCCTCCTGACCTGTGTGGTAAACTGGCCCATGCACGGTGCTGCTGCCCACAAGAACTGCCATGCCATGCAGGGACACCCCTGCATAGGGGTACCCCATGTGCAAGGTGTGCACCCCTCAAGGAGAGCCGCCCCATGTGAAAAAAAAGCAGAGCCTACCCAGGAATGGCACCGCACACACGGAGAGCTGACGCAGCAAGACAATGTAACAAAAAAGAGATGCAGATTCCCAGTGCCGCCTGATAATGCAAGCGAATGCAGAAGAACACACAGCGAATGGACACAGAGAGCAGACAATGGGGGGGAAGGGGAGAGAAATAAATAAAATAAATCTTAAAAAAAACAAAAAGTCAATATCACATCCCTGGAGGACTTGAAGATATTGGTGACATGACCAAAACCTGAGTAATGCAGGGGTGGGTGATTTCTACTTCACCTTTTTACTCCCCTGTTTATTTGGTATAAAAGCATGTGGGGGAAGCAGATGTTGCTTAACTGATAGAGTGTCCATCTACCATATGGAGGGTCCAGGGTTCAATCCCCAGGGCCTCCTGAGCCGTGGCCCATGCGCAGTGCTGCCGTGCACAAGGAGTGCCATGCCATGCAGGGGAGCCACCACACAAGGGTGCCCCACATGCAAGAAGTGCACCCTGCAAGGAGAGCCGTCCCGCATGAAAAAAGCGCAGCCTGCCCAGGAGTGGTGCTGCACACACATAGAGCTGATGCAGCAAGATGACACTACAAAAAAGAGATGCACTTTCCCAGTGCTGCCAGATAATGCAAGTGGACGCAGAACACACAGCGAATGGACACAGAGAGCAGACAACAGGCAGGTGGGGGTGTGGGGAGGGGAGAGAAATAAATAAAACAGATCTTTAAAAAACCCACAAAAAACAACAACAAAAAACAAATCTATGCCCTTAAAAAAAAAAAGCAGGTGGGTCATGGAGAACAATAGATTACCACAAACCCAATCAAGAGGCAATGTCAACTTGTGTTTCCAGATGTGGTATCTTTATCAGATCAAAGCAATAGACTGGCCAACATGGGGGAAAAAAAGACAATACTTGGTAGGACTCTTCAGATTATGGAAGAAAGATGTACAACATTTCGGTATGCTGCTCCAACCAATTAGAGTAATCCATAAGGCAACCAGTTTAGAATAAGGTGTAGGACAAGAAATGGCCTTGCATCAGGTCTGTGCTGTGCTGCCCACTGTCCAGCCCCTTGGACCTTGAGACCCAGCCAACCAAATAGTATTCAAAGTGTCTAA
The DNA here is from genome assembly GCF_030445035.2 of Dasypus novemcinctus. Taxonomy (NCBI): domain Eukaryota; kingdom Metazoa; phylum Chordata; class Mammalia; order Cingulata; family Dasypodidae; genus Dasypus; species Dasypus novemcinctus. The sequence continues at coordinate 15,746,971 of NC_080690.1, forward strand.
ATGCTACTGGAAGAGAAAGGGATATATGGAGTCTCTGGCAACCCCAGATAGAAGAAATGCAGTCCAGACTCCTGGGGTTTTAGAATAAGACCAATGCCTTCCTCCGTCAAAAGATACTCTCCATTTGTAACGGCAACTCCAGGCTTGCTCATGGGCACTGGTAGAGACTGACTCATGAGATACCAAGTGACCATGGAATCTAAGTGGTCCATCATGAAATAGATGTTATCTGAGCCACCAAACAATAAAGCCAGTTGTTCATGGTGGCATCCCATTGTATAATTAGAAAGAGGCTCCAGCAGGTCCTGAAAGCCCAAGTAAACTGCCTGAGCAGATGCCTTGGACCACCACGGTGGTCTGTTCCCACCACTCAGCCACTTTCCTCTCAACCCACACCGAGAGCAGGGTGGGAAGAAGTTTTACAGGCCTTCTTCAGAAGGGAGGAAAAGCCCTCTCCTGGTTCAAGCTGGATCTGCAGTCTCCATCCTGCAGGCCACTTAGGAGCAGGAAAACCATCCTGGTGGCCATAGCTTTGGTGGTACTCAGGGTTGGGACACCTCGGACCGGGGAAGAAAGGGGTCGGGTTGCTGGTGGTGTTGGTAGGATCAGGGGGACCTGTGGGCCAGGCTAAGGGGGAATAAAGAGCCTCAAAGGTTATTTTGGAATCAGGGTACAACTTTCTTCTTTAAAGAAACCTCAAATACTTCAGAGATTTTTGAGGTCAAATAGTGAAGTCAATTCCTCCAAGGGAACCAGGACTGGGCTGTGGGCTCTACCCACAACCTCCCTCAACCTCGCCAAGCACAGCTGACCCCGTCCTCACTTGGGCTCCAGCCTGTGTGGTCACAGCCACGCTAAGCCACCAGTGGCCGTGCTCCTCAGCCACAGAGACAATCTGAGTATTCCTTAAGGGTCAAGCACAGTGCAGGGCGCAGAGCCTCCAGGAAATGTTACGGCAAGAATACGCTACAACCTAGTATTTTGAGCACACTTAGTAACCCCAGGTAATCATCTCTGAGGGCCTGTCACTTCTTTACCTGGTTCCTGACACCAAGTTCAGATATCCCCAACCTAGGCCTAAACTCAGGCACAGAGACCTGGCCTCAGGGAGCCAGCACTCACCCTCCCTTTCCCCCTTATCCTTCCACTTCCTCCTCATCTTCCTTTTCAAACCATCAACGTTAAACCCATGAAGTAGCCCTGAGGTCCATAAGCTGTGCCCCCAAGCAGCATGTAGAGGCCCCTGAGGCCTCCCCAGCACCTGAGCTTGGACTCTTTCCGGGCTTTAGCGGAAAAGGTCAGACTCGATCTCTGCCTGCTCCCACCCCACCCTCATCCTTTCCTTAGCTGGTCAGGGAAGGTAATGGAGAAACTTTGGGGTCAGCCACCACCACTCTTCCTGTCCTACACACACACTCCTAATACTGAGAGATTCCATGTGTCCTCCTAGGCTGTGCTTTCCCACTGTGGGGAAGGTCCAAGGAGAGAAGGTTCCCGCCAGTTCCCCCAGCTTCTCTTGCTGCTGTTAACAATTGCAAAGCTGGGCCTAGTCTTACTGGAACTAACAGACTAGGCTTGACCTAGGACAAGCCAGTTTCCAACCCGTTAATAACACCACTTTAACTGGGCTTCAAAGAATGGCTTGGGGCTATGTGCCTTATGCTGAGCTCCTGAGTCCCCAGTGCTCTTCATTTGCCCAGTATTTTTCAAAGAGGACACCCACTTCTCCCCTGCAGTACAATAGTCTCTTACCTGTGTCCCTCCTGAGGAACTAAAGCAGATACCACTGAAAGCATGAAAGATGGCAGTGGCTGGCAGAGGTGACCAAAGGTGGAACTTCATCTGCTACCAGCAGCTTTCCCAAAGGTTGTCCCCTTCTGTCTAGCAACTGCAGGCAACATGTGAGCTCCTCTTGTGGCATGGGAGGAGGAATCGGGGGTGGATATAGCAGGGACCTTGCAAACATGGGGAAAACCTGCCCTGGATGTAGTCACCCCCACTGTCCCCTCTCTCCCCTGGCCTGGATGACCAAGCTTGTGACGCCCCAATGCACCAGAGACCTTGACTGTAAAGCATTTGTGAAGAGAGGCCAAAGTGGTTACAGAAGGATGGCCACTGTGGGAAGTCACTGCCAGAAATTCTTCCCAATTAATTCTTTTGGAGAAAACTGAAGAGAGGAACTAATTGATTTTTAAGGCGAAGACTTTGGGAACTTTGGGGAATAGGGCCAATGGAACCAGCTCCTCATGCATAGCAGGATCCTCCCTCCCCACTCACCTCCCCCACCCCCAACATTCTCAGCCATCACATGGTCACAAGTGCCCAATCTCCTTCCCATATAAACATTTCAGAACAGAAGACTGACTAGAGAGGCTTTTGTTGTTTGTTTTAATTCAGAAAGGAAAGAAGAAAATAAAAAATATTCCTTTAAATAACTATTGCAGAAAAGGAGATCTGGGTGGGATGCTGGGACCTACCTCTTCTAGAATGGGGATTTATTAATGGTTTAAACAAAACAAGAAAAAGAAATAAATTATTCTGCTCAATACTGTTTGGCATAATTGCATTGTTTTGTTTTCATCTTCTAAACACTCAAAATAGCCTCTTTAGGAAGCAATGAGATGAGACTGGCAAGAACAGCTGGTGCCTCAACTCCCTAAAATGGTGGGAGACCTGTGAGATTCTCTGCTAAAGGCCCTCCAAAACCCCCCTTCCATTCTTCACTCCTACGTTTGAAATTGGGAAGGAATAGAATCAAACAAAGTTCTCAATATATTAACTTTTAGGGGTGCCCACCACCCACCCAAGCCTCTTTTAATATACTCCCCTGTGGGTTACTGTTCCCCCAGCCAGCTGCAGGAACTATACCAATGGCCAGGAGGTTGTGTGGTGATGTCAACACACTAAGAGAAAGGGTGGGATTTGCATGTTACTGTTGCGAGAGGGATTCTTTTGATGTTTGGAAGCTTCACAGAAGCCCTTTCCCCGCTCCTAAACTACCCCAGCCTTTAAGGGTGAGAATACCAGCAGCTTCCTCTAGCAACTTAAGCTGGGTTCAGTCATGGTAAGAGCTTCCAGCTGTAACCCTAAGTTGTTAGCTTCCCAGTGCTTCTAGAGCGGGAAACGGAAAGTGGGCAGGAGGCAGGTGAATATTGGGTGGGGTGGGGGAACACATGGGCAGTGGGGGGAGACATGCATTGGGCAAGTCTATTCCTCCCCAGCTAGACTCCTGCTTATTTGCATGCCAGGTTAAGATTTAAAAATCTTTGTTGGTCAGCTATACTTGGTAACTTCAGGCTAAGTATGAGCCCAAAGCAAACTGCACCCCCAAGCAAGAGGCTTCCTACTCCTCTTTGGGGTGATGGGTTAAGAAGGTGCATGCACCAGGCAGCTGGGCTCCCCATCTCCAGCTTCTCAGCCTGTTGCTCCCTCTCCCTAGGTGTGCCTGCGTGCGTGCATGCGTGTATGAGAGTGGGAAAGGGAATGAAGCAGAGGGGGCCCAATCCCAGGGCAAGTTTCTGATTTTTTTCAGAGCAACAAGTAGGCTGGTGAGGAGGCTCAGGGCCTAAGGGGATCCTAAAAATGATGTGGGCCAACAGGAGGGTGGGAGGGTACACTGAGAGAGAAGCACCTTATCATCTGATGTGACAGGCTTCCTTGTCCTTTACCCTGTTCCTTACACCTGTTCCAGAGTTAGGCCCTAAGCAAATTCCACCCCCGAAAAAAGGGTGAGTGTAATTCTTTAATTTTCTGGTGAGACACTAAAAGCCCTGGTCAGAAAGGCCATCCCATAGGGTGACCAAAGGCAGGAAAGGGCAGGGAGGAGGATGAGGGGACCCATCTGCCCTCTGGGTTTTCACTCTAGCTGCATTTCTTTGATGGGCTGACACTCATCCACCTGCGCCTGACAAAGGAAACGTGGCGCCTTAACATTCTCTAGAAGGCCGGGAGAGGTTTGGGAGGACTCCAGCTTTTCTCCCGGGGCTTAAAGCGCACGTCTGGGCACCCTCCTACCACTCCCGGACCACCAGAAAGCCTTACGACCTCCCCTTCGTCCCCCACCCCGACGACGCCAAGGAGTTCTGCGCGAACAGCCGGAGCCTCCAGCAGCGCGAAAGCGGAAGAGCCTGGCCCGTCTCCACCAGTCACCCAGGCGAGGCCACTACCGCCCCGACCCTTCCCCATCATCTCCTCCTCGGCACCCCCGGGGGGGTCAGACCGGCAAGATGCTCCTCCCGCCGAGCCTGAGAAAAGTACCTCAACGAGGTTGCAACCAAGACCCCTACTCCCTAAAAGGCGGAACATAAAATACTATCCAAAAGCACAATTGGGGAGGGGGGGGGGGTATGAGCGCCCACAGGCCCGCCTCCGAAGGCCATTGATTGGAGGAGACGAGACCCAGCGCCGGAAGTTCTCCTTGAGTCGCATGATTGGCTGAGAGAACTAGAGTCTCCGCCTGATTGCAGCACTGATTGGTGCCAGGCCCGGGCCGGCCCCCAAAGTCTCGTGATTGGCGGAGGTCAGCATGGGCTGCAGCGTGATTGGCCCAGACCCGCGGCCTGGCGTCGCTCTTGATTGGCGGGAGGGCGCCCCCGGGGGCGCGGCGTTCACGCCTGGGCGGCCCTGGGACTGTTCCCGAGTGCCGGCCCGCAGCGCGCGGCGCCTCGGCTGGGCCCGGAAGGTCGTGGCGAGGGCAGGCTCAGTTGCCTCGGTAGACCTCGATCTTGCTGGCCTTGGCCAGCATGTCGATGATGTGGGCCTCGAAGTCCGCGTCGTGCACTCCCGTCTTGCGGAACTCGCCCGCGTACCGGTTATTCTCCCAGTAGTGGTGCCAGTTGCCTCGACTGTCTGCGCCGAACCCGTACACGTTCACCTGCATGGAAGAACAGAGCAGCGTCACCGCGTTGGTGACCGTGGAGGGTAGGCGCGGGACAGACTGGGGCCCCTGGCCCTCTCGGGAGAAAGTGGGCGCAGCCAAGGGATGGCAGCAGAAAGGTGATGGTTCAGCGTGTAGATGGCACCAGAGGAGATTAGGGGAGCCCGAGGCCTGGCGTTTAGGCCACTGACTCGGAGGGGCTGCTTAGCTCTCTTTTCAGTTCTCCTTCCACCAGATTACAATGAGAAGAATGTCTCAGGTTGGGGATAGTCTGTTCTGTGACAGCTCCAAATTCTTGCTAATTCACTGTTTTGTTTTGTTTTGAAAACTGGTCATGTACCCAATACTGCACACTGAGGAATTTGCTGGTCAAAGTGGGTGTGCTGGGCATGAGCGCCGGCCTTTTCTGCACAGTAACCCTGTTCACTACTGAGGTGTGATTGCTTGAAAGACTAACCTCCAACCTTACCTGAAGAGTTGTGAAGCCGGCTAGTAAGATAGGGCATCGGTAGATGTATCTGGAACCTGGCAGAGAGTCCATGTGGACATCAGCAACCCTAAGATGGCTGCTGGAAGACCCCCATCCCCAAGATTCTGCTATCCAGAAAAAAGACTTCTTCTGGAAGCCAGGAGGAGCCCGGGATTTCCTCAAAGACTTTATCATTGGGCCCTCACAGGGAATTGATGGGTGGGGTAATCAATCAAAACAGCAAACAGCTGGAACCCCTCCCCTGCCATTAGCAAAGGGGTGGAATAAATAACAGTTTAAAAAGGTAGGCACAGAGCCTAAGCTCTCGTTCTCTGCTCTTGCCTCTGGACCCATTCCTGCCCTCTGCACACTGGTCTCACCATTTTTCCTCTGCCATGTGGCCACATAGGTAAAACTTTGGCATTTATAACCTATAATGGGAAATTGTAGCCTGTCAATCAGCCCACTTTATCACTTTTCATCCCCTTCCTCTCTACTTGAGACCCCTGATGTTCTATTTTCCCATTTCTTGTCCCTCCCTACCTGAATAAATTACTGGCCTAACTCACCCAATGTGCTCTTAAAATTCATTTCTGCAGCATAAGTCAAGAACCTAAATAAAATTCAGTAACAGAAGGGCTGAGCTCAGGGCTGTGGGAGACACCATCCAGCTGAAATGTCACTAGATAGTTTCCCTTCTATTTATATTTATGGTTACTTTTTCTTAATGGCAAGTAGTATCAATTATGGTAGTAATATTGCAATTCCTGTTTAAATAAATTTAGTCTTTTAATGAAGTGATTTCAAATTTGGTAAAAATTATCAAAGTGGTAAAATTTGGGCAAAGCTTACTTTACAGCATAGAAGTGGGGAAAATCAAAGCTGCTTGGTTTCTGCCATCAAAAACACATTTCTTGACTCTAGCAATGGAAGAAATTATATCACTGATGTGGACACAGTGGCCATGGCAGTTGCTGAAGGCAGGGAGAGGGAAAAGGAGGTGTGATATGGGGGCATTTTCAGGACTTGGAGTTGTCCTTAATGATATTGCAGGGACAGATGCAGGATATTATATATCCTGCCATAATCAACTGAATGGACGGGGAGAGAGTGTAAAGTACAATGTGAACTATAATCCGTGCTGTGTAACAGTGCTCCCAAAATGTATTCAACAAATGCAGTGAATGCACCACACTAGTGAAAGAAGTTGATGTGGGAAAAGTGGGGGGTGTGGGGAGTGGGGTATATGGCAGCCTCATATTTTTTTAATGTAATATTTTCTGTGATCTATGTATCTTTTAAAAATAAATATATTAAAACAACAACATATTCGTAGGAGTAGGTGTGGCTCAGTAGTTGAGTGCTTGCTTCCCATGTACGAGGTCCAGAGTTCAATCCCTCGTACCTCCAAAACAAACAAAAAACCACTTTCCTTCTGTGGCCTGCTACTAAGACCTGAGAAGGACTGAGTGCCCTCTGTTCTGGGGGTCCCCACTTTTGATACCCCACACTGGGGCCTACCCACCTCATCACACACATGCAGGGCGAAGAAGAGCACTAGCATCCCCGTGGAAGGGTAACGCCCGTGATGCTCTGTCCACCGGTCATGGATGTACTTGAAGAAGGCTGGGTTGTAGATCTGGACCTGGGAGGGGGAAAGGCAACAGTCACGTAAGGGGCTTTTGGGACCTGGAGACACAGGCTAGGCTCTGGGCAGCTTGTGCCAGTTCCTCCATGCCCATAGATGGGCCTGGGCCTCTTATGTGTCCTGGCTCCTCAGGTGTCTACTTGGATCAGGCACACCAGCTAATGTGGACTCTGAAGGTTCTGGAAGGAATCCAGGGGATGCCTGAGCTACAGGATCAGGCACCCTATGAGTCAGGCCAGCACTGTTCTACTGACATGGGGGTGAACAAGGGGGAGCAGGTAGGAGCTTACCTTTTCTTTGTCCACTCGAAGGAAGGACTTCACTGGGGCATACGTGCTGCAAGCAGACAGAAAGGTAACACTTGAGATGGCCCTGAGGCTCAAGGATGCCTCTGCTCCCCCTCTACCTGAGTGATGACAGTCCCACATCAGGCCTCCCTGCTGCCGGGGAGCTCCCACAGCATGTTCATCACAAGATGAACACGCTCAGAAACCTTCAATGGCTCCCCTTGTCCCTCAGGATAAAACTGGGATGTTTCAGACAAGTATTAGGGTCAGCCCCAACCTCTCCCCTACAACTCTCGGTTGTGAACTCACTACAGGAGTGAGTGTATCATCTCAAACCCACCATGTTTGTGTCCTTACTGCTGCCTAGAATGACACTCTACTCTCTTCTCAAATCCCACCTTCCCTATTACCAGCCATGAGTTCCTCAGCTCACACTTCCTTTTCTGAGCATTGATGGGACTTAAAATCTACAGCCCTTTGCCTCCTTTATTTAGCCTTTATGTCTCCCAAACAAAAGCTCATGAAAACATCCTAAAGCCAGGAAAGTGTACCTTATACTTATGTGTTTTAAAAAAAAATGGATGGTGAGGCAGAAGGTGGATTAGTAGTTGCTTAGGGCTGGGTAGTGGTGGTGGAGCAAATAAGGGTGATGGCTGAGTGCAGAGTTTCCTTTAGGAGTGATAAAAATGTTCTAAAATTAATTGTGGTTGATGGTTGTGCAGTTCTATGAATATAGTAAAAGACACTGAATTGTATACTTTAAAATGGGTGAAGTATATAGCTGTTAAAAAAAATAATTGCTGAATTGAATTCCCAATGGTCCCCATGGGAACTTCCCCCAAAGAAAGTTCTCAGAAGGCAGAACTCCCACAGGTAGAAGCTACCTCCTGGAAAGAAGCCCAGAACCAGTTGGTCCCAGCCTCACTTTTCCATCACCAGTATGCTGGGTGTCACCAGGCAGGAAGTGATGCTAAAAAAGCTGTGTCCTTGACTAACCCACCATTTTGGGACCTCTCTACTATTGCCCCCCTCCTCGCCAGCGCCCCTGGCCAAAACATTCAAAGAAAGAAATTTTAAGATCCGGTCCCTGGGCAGACCCCTCCCAGGGTGGTCTTATCACCCGTACTGCCCACAAACAGAGGGGCTCACAATCGGATCTGCCCTGTGGACAGGGCGCTGGCGATCCACAGGAGGTCCAGGGCCTTGAAAGGCACCAGCACGAAGCTGACATTGGCGGGCAGGTTCTTGGCACTCTCGGGGTACATGAAATGGTGGGTGGTTCGGCTGCCAACATCCTGCTCAAAGCCCACAGTCGGTGCCTGATTCATCCTGCAGGGACAAGAGGGTGACAAGAGAAGAAACTGTCATGGAAACTGGTACAAGACTTTGGTACCAATGGGCATCCACTCTGACCCAGCAATTCCATTTCTAGAAATCACCATATAAAAACGATTGCGTAAGTGTGCATAGACATGTGCACAAGGATAGTCAGTATTAGGTACATTGGTGAAAAATAGAAAAAAAAACACAAAAAACCAAAAAATAAGTCCAAAATAAATTTCAGTGAAAAAAAGCAAGTGGTAGGACAGGGTGAAGTATCCACTTCTTTCCATTTAATATATATCTTTTGAGTACCTACTGTGAGCAAGGAGGGAATTACAAACAAGAAAAGAAAAATGACCATCATTTTTTGTTTAAAATGAAAGAAAAAATATTTCTGCATATGAATAGAAAAAATATGAAAGAATATTAAAATTGTTAACAATGGTTATTTTATTATTATATATTTTCTGGGTTTGGTTTCCTTTTTTATCTGGTTGTATCATCATCTTTTTGGGGCCTCCGCTTCTCTGTGCTGCGCAGGTCTGGGAGGCCTTTTTTCTTTTATTACCCGGAGGCCCTGGGGATTGAACCCGGGTCCTCCATATGGTAAACGGGAGTTCAATTGCTTGAGCCATAGCCACTTCCCTCTGTTATTTTTTATAACAAGTATACGTTACACACACACACACACACACATATATATATACTTTTGTTTTAAGAAAAAGAACAGCTTTCTAACACTTCACACTTCACCTAGCTGTTTTTTCCCTTTTCCTACAATAGGGTAGAAACAAGTATTCATTTGGCCCCTGGGATGGATGGAAGCCTCTACCACCACCCCGGGACAGCCTAGAGGAACGCCCTGAGTGCTGGCAGTGTCCGCCCCGGGCTGTCTCCCTGGTGATGTGCAGCATGGGTCTTCCGCTCCTGCTGCTGTCGTGAAGAACCGGGAAACCCCAGACAGTATGGGCCCTCCATGCTCCTGGTGTAACAAGCCAAAAGGGCTTCCATTTTCTCTTAATTTGTGCAAAATATATGATTTTTTTTTTTTTTAAATTTCTCTCCCCTTCCTCCCGCCCCCCCCCCCAAAGTTGTCTGTTCTCTATGTCCATTTGCTGTTGTCAGTGGCATGGGAAGCTGTGTCTCTTTTTGCTGCATCATCTTGCTGTTTCAGCTCTCCATGTGGGCGGCACCATTCCTGGGCAGGCTGCACTTTCTTTCGCGGTGGGCGGCTCTCCTTATGGGGTGCACTCCTTGCGCGTGGGGCTCCCCTACGCAGGGGACACCCCTGCGTGGCACAGCACTCCTTGCGTGCATCAGCACTGCACATGGGCCAGATCCACATGGATCAAGGAGGCCCGGGGTTTGAACCGCGGACCTCCCATGTGGTAGACAGATGCCCTATCCACTGGGCCAAGTCCACTTCCTGATAAATATGTTTTGTAAGCATCTTACGAAACAGTTGAACCGGTTTTTAACACAAACCTGTGGGTGTCTCCTTTTCTACTGTGACTATTTATGAGAGCATTCCTGACAATCGTGTACTATCTTGTGGAATCAGAACTACCAAAGGAGGTGATTGGAATCTGGTCCTCCACTGGGGACACAGGGAACTGGAAGGGAGGGAGGAAAGTCTCCAGGTGCCTCTCCCAGCCTTTTATGCCATTCCTGCAAACCTAGAATAAAGATGCCCATCTAGCTGGGCTGGGTGAAGACTTTTTATAACACAGGGACTCCCATACCACCTGTTTTTCCACTGCTCATCCTCCAGTGATGGAACTGAGAAGCACGGGCTGTGCTGGGCAGGATGTGGTAAGAGCCCAGCCAGATGTCCCATCATGGCTGATAATACCTGCTTCCTCCTCTCTTTTGCCTTCCCTTGAGGAATGGAGGGTACTTTTGGGGTGGGAGGTCATAAAGCACAAGCTTTGGGACTAGATAGTGAGTCTTTGTTCTTAAGCACTACAGTTCTGACCTGGTTCAAGCAGAAGCCTAGAATCTGCCCTCAGACCTGATCCTGTTCTGTCCCAGGGCAGAGACCCAGATTCTGCCCCACCCCCCAATCCATGTGAAACAATCCTCGTCTCATCTGGGATGGAGAGGACAAGCTGCTGTCCCCAGGCTGGCTTCTGAAGGCTCAACATCTGCCTTTTCCACTGAATTGGAAGCCACAGCTTTCATTGAGTCCTCCTGAGGACAGCTGGCCAGGGTCACCACCTCCCAAACCTTCAGAGGGCCTGCTGCAGAGCCTCCACTCCCCTCATTTCCCTCCTACTTGCTGGGCAGGCACCAGTTTCAAAAGTCTGGGAATGAATGGAGTAAGAGGTCCAAAAAGATGTTTCATAGCCTCCAAGGGAAAGTGAAGGGGTGTGGCATTCTTTTGGGGATAGGATTCTGTTTTGAGGCTCTGACTCATTCTAGAGAAGCCAAGACCTGGAAGAGGGCCAGATCAGGATGGGGAGAATGAGATGGAGCTCAGTGACTTGGGCAAAGCAGTCTAGAATTCAATCTGTCCCTGGCTACCTCCAGCAGTCAAAGAAGCAAGGGCCACTTGGGGGTAGGAGCACGGGCAGGGTAGATGTGCATTTATGTTTAGAGTTTGGTGCCTGGTTGCCCAGTCCCTTTCGTTCATTCATATATTATTTATGGCAAGCCTACTATCTAGCAGGCACTGTTCTAGTAGTTGTGCATCTATCTGCTGGGGCTAGCTGAGGCAGGGACTGCTCAGCTCCATTTGGAGTAGCTGGCAAGGCTGAGGACATGTAGGGGAGAGAAAGCAGCTAGAGGGACCAGTTGGCTGAGCCAACTGAGCTCTCACAGGGTGGGTGTTACATTGATCCAATTTCCAGGGTGGGAGACCTCCTGGTTGGTTCCAAACCAAGATATACCTACAAGCAGAATCACCTACACTGCCCTCTGCTGCTTATATGGACCAGCAGACACCCTGTTACCCCTTCCTGAAAGCTATTCTGGGGTCTACTCCAAAATACCACATCTCCCAGCCTGGTCCCTGTGAGGGAACATCTGTGAATTCCTTTTTGCAGCCCGGCCTGATCAGGCTGTCTAAAGCAGCCACGTCTTTGGGGTCTGCAGGGCTTCTACTCTAGAGCTTCCTGACCATCACTGAAGTGCAGAATGAAAGCTCCCACTTGGTACAGGTGGAGGGGAGGCAGGAGCTTCAGGCATGTGGGAGAACTGCATTCTCCTGGGCTTCCCAAGTGCCCTGGGGCTCCACTGGAGTGATGGATGCTTCATTCCCCAATCTTAGCCACTTAGCCCCTCTCTAGCTCCATCTTGTCTCCCTCCCATTCTGGGTGCCAGCAAGTGGAGGACTGGGAAACTCTCAAATGGCTCTGAGTTCCTGGACGGAGCCTAGCATCCTCCTCTCTCTCCCAACCCCCACTATTTCCCAATGTGAGAAAGGTTTTGCAAGGAATGTTGAAAGCCTCAGAGACATAGTGCTGCCTTGGTGTTGCTATGGAGACAGCAACAGTTTCTAAGACAAAGCCCTTCCTCCCACCTCTTGGGAAACCTGGTCTTTCTGCAGTGCTCATCCTAAGAGATGTTTCAGTATCTATTCTGAAGGTTCCTCCTCCACGTAGGAGTAGGGTGGAAGGATCCCTGCTGTGGCATTTCCCATCCCCGGCCAAGTCTAGGGAGGAAGTCAGAAAGGCTGTAGGTTTAGGAGCAGAAAAAGCAGCCCCAGTTCTGGTCACAGGGCTACCCTCTGGCCATGCCCAGGCCTCCATTGCTCGTGCCTTTGTCTGGAATGAATGCCTGCCCACCACTTCTCTTTTCCTCAAGGCTGGGCACAGATGTCTGCTGAATGAATGACTCTAGCAGGCAGAGCCCCCTGTGATCTAAACCTTATGAGACAAAGGTGAGAGGCAGCAGCCCAGAACAAGCACCGGTGGTGCCTTCCTCTGGCCTGGACGCGGGTCTCCCAGGGCATCCACCTGGGGTTTGGGGGTCTCACTCCTGGTCCAACTGGAGAGGGGGTAGCAGGCAGGCAGGGCCTCTGGTGGGAGTTTTCATTACATATCAGCCCTAGTCAGAGGAATGGAGCTTTGGGGTCTCACATTACAAGGCGAGGCCAAAGGAGGCCATGCCCCCTCTGGAGGTTTGCTCCGTGGCCACCCGGGCTCCCCAGCGCTCACCTCATGACGAAGTGGTGCCCATCCACATCCTGCCCATAGCCAGAGCCCCGGAGGTTGCCCGAGTTTCCCACCACGGCACAGCGCCGGCACTGCCGGGGGTCCCGGAAATAGTAGGGGTTCTCGCCCGGTATTATCTGGAACAGCTTCTCCAGCACCTCGTAGGTGTTGTGTGACTTGAACTGGGGCTGCAGCATCTGTGGAGGGTCGAAGAGAAGAGAGGGGAGGAGAGAGAAGGGTGTGAGCGGGCGGACCTGGGCCCCTCCTTGGCCCTCGCCCCTCAGTGTGCAAGCCGCACGGGCCGCCTAACCCAGGGGGGCTCTGTCAGGGAGGAGGGGGACTCTCTGAGCGGTGAGCCCCTCCCCTCTCTCAACCACAGCAAAGTCTCCCGAGGGTGACTGCTCTGTGTCCTGGGTCCCTGCTGGTCACAGGCCCTCTCGGACACACTGGAGGGGGCCGGGCTGGAGGGGCTATCAACCCATTGTTGAGGGGCCTGCAGACCTGTGCCAGACAGCAGAGACGCTTCCTGGGCTGGCCATGTAGGCAGAGGCCCCCCTCGCATACGAAGTGATTCTGAGGTGCCGTTCACGTGCACAGAAAGCCCTGCTGAGCTTCGGGGCTTCGGGGCTTCGTTCCCAGTCACCCCACGGGGGCGTCCCTGGAACTTTGCCTGGAGGCAGGGTGGTTACAGAGGCAGCACCCTGGGGTAGCAGGAGTCACCCCCTGAGTCCGGGGAAGGCAGAGAGGCACACACATTCTCTTAAAGCCAGAAGGCCTAAATGAAAGTGGTCCCTGGCATGCCCTCCCCCTGCAGCCACCAGTGAGCACCAGACTCTAACCAGATGGGGAGTCCAGGAGAAGGCCAGGGCTTCCATGCTGAGCATTCCTTCTCTCTAGGCCAAAGCCCAGCTCCTTCCTGCACTAGTCCATGGCCTAGGCCATGACCCTCATCAAGTGGGTCTCCCACCTCGCAAGGCTCTGGGGTAAAAAGACAGGCAGCGTAAGCCCAAGAGGGGGCTCTGGGAGGGACTCCAAAGCAGGCGGGTCAGATGCCCAGAGAGGGGGCAGCAAAGGGGCAGCAGGCGGGGCAACCGCTCTCACCATCCACCACCTCTGGACGTCTGGGGGCAGGTCCATGTTGTCTCGGGTCCACACGGGGGAGATGTTGCTGTCGAAGTGGCTGTCAAACCAGTTGGAGGAGCCGGCGTCGCCCATGCAGCGGCGGCACGCGCAGCTCTTGCCCGCGAGCCCCTCCTTGTTGAGGCGCTGCAGGCCGGCGTAGCCGGGCACCAGCTTCACCCGGTGGGTGCTGCCCAGGGCCCCCAGGTCCAGGTAGGGCAGGGCGGCCATGCTGTGTTGGGAGTAGGTGACGAGCAGCGACATGATGAACACCAGCAGGAAGGCAACGGAGAGGAACCAGACCCGCAGCGAGCACTTCATGATGGGGCGCGGCGGGCGGGGGTCACCGTGGCCACTGTTTTCCCAGCCCACGGAGGGGCCAGCCACGGCTTCTGAGGCCACGTGCGAAGGGCATAAGGGCACGTGCCGTGGCGGGGGACGGGGAGGTCCCCACGCCAGGCTTTCCCGTAACGTAAGGAGGAAGCGAGGTCAGCAGGAGTGGCTGCCCCTGGCCCTGACGACCTTGAACCCCGGGCCACTCAGGTCCCTGCTCGTGGCTTCACCGGGCCTCTCCGTCACTAGCTGGGCCACAGAGGCTCTGCCTCTCCCGCCGCCCTGGCAAGGGGGAGGTCAGTCCATTCCAGCCCTCTAGTCCCTTGGGGTTGCTGGTTGCCAGCTCTGGGGGGCCCCCTTTTTGGCGGCTTGAGACGGTCCAGTCTGGAGCAGTCAGGGTCCTTGTGGCTCATGAGCAGACGCTGAGGCAGCCCCTCGTGCCCTCAGTGGGGAAGCCCTTGAACTCCAGTGACAACAGGGAGCGCCCGGCTTCGAGGAGCCCGGATTCCCTGTGAGTCTTCTCCACGGTGGCCCTCCTGGCCCAACGGCTCTGCCAGGCGAGGGGAGCCAGGCCCCAACTCGGAGAGGAGACCGGGAAGCTCCGTGGGTGTCAGAGAACTGCTGCAGGGACAGACATCCTCCGTGCGTCAGGCTCTGCCCCACGGCTGCCCATCCGCAGTGCCGGGCCCTGCTCCCAGAGCTCAGGGCCCCACTTCCAGCCGTGCAGGGGCTCCCAGAGCTCCCACTCCTGCTGCGGGTCCCTCCGGTCCCAGGCGCTGCTCAGCAGGGTGCCGTTCTGACCGCCGTCTGGGTCAGCCGAGGGGCTGCCGGGCTCCCGGCCAAGGCCGCCGCCAGCTTCCTGCTCCTGCTGGCCCGGGTTCAGCGGCTCCTCTGCGCATCCCCCGAGGCCAGCCCGGCTCGGCCCAGCGCCAGCAGTGCTCCCTGCTAGGTTCCCCTCCACGCATCAGACGCTGGGCTCCGCAGCATGACCCTAAAATTGCAGAGGAGAAAAAATATGTGCAGACAAATCACACACACACGCACGCCCGCCTCCGGATCCCAGAGGGGATAAAGCTGGCAGCGGAGGAGACGCCCACTTAACCAAAGCCGGGACCAACGAGAGGGGGCTCTCCCCTTTCAGTCTGCACAGGCAGCACTGCTCTCCCTAACGCTCAGGCCTCCCAGGACTCGCTCGGCCCCGCAGCCTCGGTCATTAGCCAGGAGGTAAACAAGAAGTGATTTCCCCAGAGCCACACAGCAAGGCACTGGAAAAACCAGGCTTTGGTGGCTCCTGGTCCAGTCTCGTGCAGTTAATTTCAGAGAAAAGGGCCCAGGGGAGATCCCAGGAGCCTGCGAATACAGACTCCTTTGCCCCAGCACAGTGACCTCTGCACCCTCTAAGTGCCTGTGTGAAGCCCCTCAGAGTTTGCAGGCAGAGCCTCCTAGCCCGTTATTTTCGCCTCTTCTTTTGGTTGGGGAGGACCATTTCCGGGTTAGCTCAGGGAACCACTAACCGTCTTGTAGCTCCGGCATCAGGGAGAAGCAACCTGACTACATCAAGACACCTGGGCTCGGTACCACCACCTCCCATCTCTCGGGGCCTCAAGTCTCTTCTCCTGGGAACTAAATGAACTCCGGGTAACCCTGACAGCCTGCAGCTCCTGTGCTGCCCTGGAGGGCAAGAGCAGGGAGAAGAGGCCGACCGCGGGATGGCTTGAGCACTAGTTCTAAAGAAAGGAGCTTGAATCTACGCCATGTGCAAGGGAACCAGAACAAGAGTCGGGGGCAAGGCCGAGAGTGGGGCCCCCAGCCCTGGTTCGGGTCCATGGGGGTCACTTACACCTGCCTGCCTCTCCTCTGGCCACCACTGTCTCTCCAAATCTGGCTTGGCTTGGTTCTGACCTGGCCCCAGGGCGCTGCAGCCCAGCCCTGTTGAAACTCCGGCTCTGGCCAGCTCATTCAGGGTCCTTTGGCTGCTGCAAGAAGCTGCAGAGAAGTTCTCTCAGGCCTCCGTGTCGGAGGAACCCAGCTTCCCCTTCTGTTTGTGGCAGCTCAACTTCCTGGGACCAAGCCAAGCCACAAAGCCATCAGGGAACAGAACTAACACTTCCCAATAAAGAAGACATTAGGCTGAGTGGGAACATGATGCTCATGGAAGTGAAGGAATTTGCCTGAGGTCATGACTTCATAGGTAGAAGTGGGATTTGAACCCAGGTCTATCGGGCTCCAGAGCCTGGGACCAGGTGGGATAGAGAAAGAGGCCTGTGGGCATCGTGGACCAGCCAGGGGCCGGCTTCCTGGGGTCAAGGGTGAAGCTTCACCCACATGCCTCAGCCTGGGGGTCGATCCAGACACCCCGGTGGTGTGGGCGAGAATGGGCTTCTGGTGTTCTGCTGTACCTAACGGGCAGCCAGGACTGTGGGCACCTAGGGCTGAGTGTTCTGGAAGTGAAGCCAGGACATTGTCTCTTGAAGTTCCTCCCCTACCCGCTGCCACTCCCACATCTAGGGGAAAGAACTTGGTGCGTGTGGGTTTTTTAAAGGGTGGTAAAACACATGTGACATACAATTTGCCATATTAACCACTTTACAGTGTTCAATTCAGCAGCATTCATTACATTCACAATGTTGTACAGCCATCCCTACTACTTATTTCCAAAAATTTTCACCACCCAAATAGAAACTCTGTACCCACTAAGCAACAACTCTCCATTTCCTCCTCCTCTTATCCTCTGGTGACTTCTATTTTCTGTCTTTATGAATTTGCCTGTTTTAGATATTTCCTATAAGTGGAATCACACAGTATTTGTCCTTTTGTGTCTGGGTTATTTCACTTAGTATAAGGTTTTCAAGGTTTGTCCATGTTGTAGCATATATCAACATTTCTTTTTATGGCTGAATAATATTCCATTGTGTAACTATAACACATTTTGTTTACCCATTTATCAGTTGATGGACACTTGGGATACTTCCATCTTTTGGCAAATGTGACTAATGCTGCTATACATAGTCATATACAAGTACTTGTTTAAGTCTTTTTTCAATTTCTTAGGGTTATACCTAGGAATGGGATTGCTGGGTCATATGGTAACTTCTAAGGAAGCAGAAAAGAACTTGGTTTTACAAGTCCCTGTTCCCAGCTGGTGACCGTGGGAGAGCTGGTCATGAGGCAGGTGGTCATGGGAGGCATCCAGGCCAAGCAAGTGAGAGCAGCAGGAGGCTTCAGCTGGGGAGCCCTGGTTTCAGGATCAGCAGCCCCACTGTGGCCCCCGAGGGAAGGACTGGGCAGAACCCAGCTTGCCAAAAAAATGTCTCCCCAGAGGGGTCAGTAACTCCTCTGGATTCTAAATCAATGGAGAGGGCATCCAAGGGAACTGGACAACGTTGTTGGAGAGAGGAAAAGCCCTAGTTTCAACAACTTGCTTGGGAAGAGCAAGGAAGTGGAATAGTTGGCTGAAGCCCCTGTTCTGGGAAGCCCCATAGCCAAGCTGTTGTTGGGAGCTTAAGCAGCTCTAGTGCAGCTCTGCAGTGACTTGTGATCAGGGCAAATAAAGGCACAGAGAGAGGTTCCTGCTAAAAACATCAAAGTCTCTTAGATATGCATTAAAAATACCAGATGTCACCAGCCTTGGCCCTTAGGAGCACATCACATGTCTTATTTCATCCTGTAAGCTCCCTGTGCCTGCTTCTCCTGCCCCTCAAGTTGTCTACCGCCAACTGTGATTGTTCCCCTTCACAGCTGCTCTGATCATTCACGTCAAATCTATGTATACCATGACATAAAAAAGTCAGGAGGGAGGCATGTACTTCAGCATCAGCCTACTGCCCTGGTGGCAGAAAAGGGAAGCAGGCCAGAGTTCCTGAACCATCTGGCTGGGGAAAGTACTTAATGGGCCAGCACTGGGCTAGGGAGACAGTGTGGAACAGGACATATGCAGTCCTGTCCTCATGGAGATTATGGTCTAGTGGCAAATACAAAGACAAAGGGAATTGCAACATGCTATGACAGGGACATTACAGGAAGCCATGACAGGGAACAAGGAATGCAAAGGAGAGAACAAGCCTGACCTATTAAGTACATGGCAAGACCCATTTATAAGAACATCTAAAAGAGTAAAATATCTTGGAAGACATTTAATCAAGGAGATGAAAGAATCACATGCTAAAAACAACAAAGCACTTCTGAAAGAAGTTAAAGACCTAATTAATGGAGGGAAGCAGACTTGGCCCAATGGATAGGCATCTATCTATCACATGGGAGGTCCGCGGTTCAAACCCTGGGTCAACCCTGGGTATCCCTGACCCATGTGGAGCTGGCCCACTGCGCAAGGAGTGCCCTGTCACACAGGGGTGTCCCTCGCATAGGGGAGCCCCACGCACAAAGAGTGCACCCCGTAAGGAGAGCCGCCCAGCACGAAAGAAAGCGCAGCCTACCCAGGAATGGCACCTCACACAAGGAGAGCGGACACAACAAGATGACGCAACAAAAAGAAAAGAGATTTCCGGTGCCACTGATAAGGATAGAAGCAGTCCCAGAAGAACACACAGCGAATGGACAGAGAGCAAACAACTGGGGGGTACAGGAGAGGGAGGGAAGAGGGGAGAAAAATAAATAAATAAATAAATCTTTAAAAAAAAAAAGACAAATGACAACCAACAGAATGGAAGAAAATATTTGGAAACCATATATCTGATAAGGGGTTAATGTCTCAGAATATATAAAAAATACCTACAACCCAACAACAAAAAGACAAACATCCCAAATTTTAAAATGGGCAAAGGTTTGAACAGACATTTCTCCAAAGAAACTATATAAATATCCAATAAGTCATTTGCATATCTGTTCAGTGCTACTGGGACTGATGACAAATACCCTGTTTTCTCTTGTGCCTTCACAGCAGGCCAAGTGGGCATGCTGTTCCTGATGCTTAGCCCGTTTGGGAGAGAGAAAATCTCAGAACCAAGGTAGCTGCACTCCCAGGGAGTGTCCCGTCTGGACCTTCATGTCCCAGAAGTTCTCCCAGATTCTCAGGGGTTGTAGCTCGTCCTCTATGACGGCTCTTTGGACCAATCCCTTCCCAAGTGTCAGCCAGGAGACAGTGGAAGTGGCTGGATAGATTATGAGGGACTTTACTGATGGGTTGGATTGGGACTGGGGGTGGGAGCGGAAGACGGGACCTGGGATGACACAGAGGCCTGTGGCCTGAGCAACCTGGTGGATGGAGTGTCATTTACTGTTACAGAAAAGACAGGAAAAGGAATGAGTTTGGGTAGGGGAAAAAAACCAAGAGTTCAGTTTGTGATGGGTTAAATTTAAGAGGTCTTTTAGACATCCAATGGCAAGAGGTAGTTGGATACACATGGCTGAAGCTCATGGGCGAGATCAGGGCTGGGCAAAAACGTTTGAGTCATCAGAGCACAGTCCATTTTTAAAACTACAGGACCAGAATAAATTACTTGGGGGTGGGGTAGGGAGATGGATAAGGAGCTGCTGGGGCACTCCAATGTCTAGAAGAACTGGAAGCAACAAAGAGATGGGAAAGAAATGGCTAATGAGGCAGGAAAGAGTCAACCTTGTTTCCGGAAGGCCAAGAGAAAAGAGATTTCAAGAATGAGGGAGGAATTGGGTCAAATGTTGCTGAATGAGTAAGGTGAGGCTTGAGAAGAGACTACTGGATATGGCCAGAGAGGTCAGTAGTGACCCTTATAATAGTTGTTCCAGGGGTATGGTGGGATTAAAACCTGACTGGAGGGAACGGACGTGGCTCAAGTGGTTGAGCACCCATCTCCCACGTGGGAGATTCCAGGTTCAGTTCCCAGTGCCTCCTGATAAAAAGAAAAACAAAAATAAACAACAAGCAAAACAAACAAAAAATCAACTCAGGGAAGTCAATGTGGCTCAGTGGTTGAGTGCTGGCTTCCCATATAAGAGATCCTAAGTTCAGTCACCAGTCCCTGGTACCTCAAAAAAACAACAGAAAACAAAAACCAAAACAAAAAACACTGACTTGGAGTAGGAAATTTCAATAAGCGTACAAAAAGATGCTCAACATCATTAGCCATCAGGGAATCAAAACCAGAGTCAGATACCTCTCCCCACCCACTAGGATAGATAGTAACAAGGGTTAGTGAAGATGTGAGAAACTGGAGCCCTCATACACTACAGGTGGAAATGTAAAATGGTGCAGCAGCTTTGGAAAACAGCTGGGAGTTCCTGAAAAGGCTAAACCTAGAGTCACCACATGACTCAGCAGTTCCACTCCTGGGTATATACACCAAGAGAAACAAAAACCTATGTCCAGGGAAGTGGACATGGCTCAGTTGATAGAGCATCCACCTACCATATGGAGGGTCCAGGGTTCGATACTCAGGGCCTCCTGACCCGTGTGGTAAGCTGGCCCACGCGCAGTGCTGCCATGTGTAAGGAGTGCCGTGCCATGCAGGGGTGCCCCTATGTGCAAAGAGTGTGCCCTGCAAGGAGAGCCGCTCTGTGTGAAAAAAGCGCAGCCAGCCCAGGAGTGACACCACTGACGAAGCAAGATGACGCGATAAAAAAGAGATGCAGGTTCTCGGTGCTGCCTGACAATGCAAGCGGATGCAGAAGGACACACAGCAAATGGACACAGGGGCAGAAAACGGAGGCAGGGGGGGTGGGAGAATGAAAATAAATCTTTAAAAAACAAAAACAAACAAAAAACCACAAATACTAAAACAAAACAAAACAAAAAACCTATGTCCATGCAAAAACTTGCACCCAAAATGTTCAAAGTAGCATTATTTATAAAAATCCAAAAGTGGAAACCACCCAAATGTCCAACAACTAACAGATAACAAAATGTGACATATCTAGAAAATGAAATTTTTCCACCATAAAGGGAATGAAGTTTGATACCAACATGGATGAACCTGGAAAACATTAAGCTAAGTAAAAAAGTCAGTCATGAAAGACAATATACTGTATGGGTCCATTTATATGAAATGTTCAGTAGAGGCAAATCCATCGAGAGAGAACATAGATTAGTGGTTGCCCAGGGTGGGGAGTGGCTGCTGATGGGCTTGGGGTTTCTTTTTGGGGATGATGAAAGTGTTCTAAAATTCACACTCAACCATGTTAATATATTTTTAAAAAAACATTGAAATGTATACTTTAAATGAGTGAACTGTATGGATTGTGACTTATATCTCAATTATGGTGGTACCAAAAAAATCGGGAGTGGGACATAAGGAAGTGGAATGGGGGTTAAGCTGATGGATATTACAGAATGTTTACATAGTAATGGGAATGAATGAGTAGAGAGAGAAGTTAATGACACAGGAAAGAGAGGATAATTGAGGAGCAAAGTCCTTGACTGGCAAGAGATGGGATCTAGTGCCTATGTGGAGAGCATCTGTGGCAACAGGAGGGAAAGTAGAGCACAGGGGCACAGATGGGGGAAGCTGACGCACTCAGCAGAAAGAAAAAGAGGGGCTCTGTACTGTTGGGGCTGGAGATTTACAGAGAGATAAGACGTGAAATCATTCTCTAAGAAGGGGAATCCAGCAGTGTGGTAAGGTAATGCTATCGTCCCATAAGAGGTCTGTGGCCACACAAAGCTGGCAAATTTGGTAAGATCATTTACAATAACTGTCCACTGAAGAGCTGGCAGATCTTGAGATGCTGAGGCCGCACAGAGGGACTCACGGCCGGGATGGATGCAGGCCAGGGGCGGCAATGGCCTTGAGCCCGGTTGTGGGCTGAATGTGTCGCCCCAAAAGGCGTGCTGAAGCCCTAACCTGTGGTACCTGTGAAATGTGGCCTTATTTGGAAATAGGGTATTTGCAGATGGAATGAAGTTGAGATCATACAGGATTAGGGTGGGCCCTAAACCCAACGACTGGTGTCCTTCACAGAAGGCAGTGTGAAGACACGGAGACGCGAGGGAGGAGAATGCCACGAGAAGTTGGACAGAGGGGGTAGAGAAATTTATCTACAAAAAATGGCAAGGATTGCAGGCAACCACCAGGAGCTAGCAAGAGGCACAAAAAGAATTCTTCCTTGGCGTCTCCGGAACCAACCAACCCTGCCGACACCTTGATTTTGGATTTCTAGCTTCTAGGACCGTAAGAGAATAAATTTCTGTTGTTTTAAGCCACCCGGTTTGTGGTGCCTTGTTCTAGGAGCCCTAGGAAACTAATATAGGCCCCTCTCTCCTCTAGGGCCTTCTACCAATCGAGGGGTGTTTGCTTGAACAATTTTGCCCCTGGTATAAGAAACCAATGGAAGCTCCAAGGAGGCCACAGTCAGCATGCAGGTAAAGGAAAGGAAACGCAGGAGCAATGAGTTGATAGATTAGGGGTACCCCAAAGGGAGAACTGCAGGAGTCATACTGTGGAGGCTATGGTGCTTTAAAGCCATTTTCTGGTTAGGTCCCGAAGATGAGCCATCAAATTCACATAATTTGGCTCAGGAGAGCATGGTTTCAGAGCAGCACAGCTAAACACAATCTTCTTGGGAGGTAGAGAAAAGAAACATCAAAATAAAGCGCCCAGCTGGGTTTGGGTTGGATGTTGGGGCTACTTGCCTCTGGAAGGGATGGGGAGGTGGGAAAAAAATCCCAGCCCAGGACTCTGACAAAGCATCCTCTTTGCACCTCTTACACATAACCTGAGGATGTGTCCCAGAGCCTTGTTCTAAGGTGTCAAAGCACAAACTGTCATTACTCAAATTACATGATGCTTTATGAGTTTCATGGCATTTTCAGGTATAACCTCTCATTGAGTTTTTTTTTTTTAAAGATTTATTTATTTATCTCCGCAACCCAGTTGTTTGCACTCACTGTCTTCTCTCTGTGCCCATATGCTATGTCTCTCTGTGTCTGCTCTTCTTCTTTTTAGGAGGCACTGGGAACTGAACCTGGGACCTCTCATTTGAGAGAGAGGTGCTCAAGCGCTTGAGTCACCTCCACTCTGTTCATTAGGTATTCACAGAATCCCAAGACTAAGCTAAAAAAGGTCAGCCAGCCAGGGAGTGACACTTTGATGCCACTCCACATCTGATGGCTCCACATCCAGTGCTACTTTCACAATCATCCACTGCTTCCAAGGATGCTTTTCTATTCTAAGGGGGAGTGGTACAGTTAAGTTGAAGGTCCCCTGTTGCCAGATCCCTGCCAAGCTAGCAAGCCAGCAACGCCCTGACTCATAGCTGTGGCAACAACTCTGGCAGGAGGCACCCTGCGGAGCCAGTCACTGTCTCAAGGAAGGGACCCGACAACCCCTCCCTTAAACGTACACACAACTCAATCCCAGTGAGGCATGTCCTCTCTGTCTGAGAACTGACTGCTTCACCACAAATGCTTGCCTAGCTGAAATTGTCTGCGCTGTCCCACGCTGGCACCAGCCTCTGGCACAGACCTCTCGATAGCTGTCATAGAGCTCAGGACCTCCTCAATCTCCAGTACTACCCTAGCTCATGCCTTCCTGCAAGACTCCTAGCCATGACTTGATTGACCAGTCTCAGCTCTCATTCCTCCTACCTCCAATGCAGTCCAGATTCAGCAGGCAAGAGTTAGCAAACCAACAATTTTAACTCTGGCTTTCAGTGTAAAGCTCTAGAGAAGCGTTCAGTTGTCACTGCAAGAGATCAAGGGTAAGGAAGAGCCTCTCAGGGGAGGAATGGTAGGCTCCAAACATGGGGCAGAGGTGTGGCAGGGGAAGAAGTAGGATACAGGCTCCCTTACAGCAACTGCCCGAGGCTAGCTCTGCCCCACAACTGCTCCCGAAGAAGGGTGCCCCACGGTGGGAAAAAGTCCTGGAATTTCTATACATATCTACACTAAAACAGGAAGCAAAGTCTGGAAAAACAAAGTTAACTCAGGAGCTGGCAGACAAGCCAGACAGAAATGGTTGGGGAGTGAGGGGAAATGATGGAGCAAGGAATAGAAAGGGGTTGAGGAATAGAAGGGCGACGGAAGGGCAGGGCAGCCCTCTGAAGCTGTGTCTTGCTGACCAGGTCTCTCCAGGCTCCAGACCACTTCTTATTTGCTGTTTTTCCAATCTGATAGTCTGCAAGTTTTTAAATATGTGAATTTAACCCACGTATTTGGACTTGGGTTACTTATCTTACTTTTTTTTCATTCTTTGTTTTTTTTCTTTAGTTACTCTTTCCTGAAACATTCCTTACTTGTGTTGGATTGACAAACCAACCCCAATGACACCCATTCTTTTTCTTCCTGGTTTTGGAAGTTCTATTCCTCTTCTTTTAGAGCTTACTTTATATACATTTTTCCTTTAAAGTCTACAGTTTTTTAGTAGCACTAGTCTCCTGAAACAAATCAGAAACCTGGTGTGATTTGATAACAAAATTCTCTACTTTATTCTACCTTACTCTTCCTTAACAAAATGGTCAACAATTTTAGTTTCCCTTTTTTTAATTAAAAAAATATTTAGAAACTGGCTTTGTTTGTTTGTTTGTTTCTATGTGTGTTTTGCCAACAGGCAGACACTGTTGGTTGCCTACCAAACATTCGCACACACCCCCCGCTCCTACTTGCTGAAAGAATACTGATTTTGTTCAGGAAGCAAAGGACCTAGTTCCAAGAGATAAGGCAAGTTTGGTCAAAGCCAACCACAGTAAGCCTGCTTCTGTTTGTCAGGAATGGGTCTAAGAATGGACAATTTGGCCAATGAGA